>NW_027070419.1:38820-145419 GCF_002906115.3 Quercus suber
TGTTTTTTAATGTCTTAGCCGGTGTTGACTGCAGCAGTCGGTGTAAACGCATGCTCATATCTTCTACTTTTTGACTTTTATTTTTCAACAAGCAACAAGCAAATATCTGCTAGTGATGCAACACCCAACTCGTCTCATTAGTATCAAATTATCGCGTAATGCAAAACCGCGTCCCATCACTCGCTAGGACTAGGAAATTAAGGCGGTTTTGAGTTCAATTTGACAGCCAATATCTTGTAACTCGCCCAACAACTGTCCATAGCTGACTTCACTAATGGACCTTCCTATGCTACTTCCTCTCCTGCTTTGGCCTAACGAAACGTATCACTATAAAAACCAATCCAAGTTCTCAACCACACTCATCGATCCCTTCATTTCATAAGCTTCTTACTCATAGTTTCAATTACCCTCTTTCATATTTCCATGGATTCTTTTCCTTCAACATTTCCAGTGATGCTGATGATCATTACTCTCATGCTTGGCACTTTAATATCGCTTGCCTCTGCTAGTAACTTGAACCAAGATTTTGATATCACATGGGGTGATGGCCGTGCTAAGATACTAAACAGTGGCGAGCTTCTTACTCTCTCCCTTGACAAAGCCTCTGGCTCTGGATTCCAATCCAAGAATGAATATTTATTCGGAAAGATTGATATGCAACTCAAGCTTGTCCCTGGAAACTCTGCTGGCACAGTCACTGCCTACTATGTGAGTTCTCCTGCCATATCACTATTTGTCTCAATCTTCTATAATACGATTTTATTTATATATTCCATGCTTAAAGGTATGCTAATATATATATCATCTTTTTATGTGTGAATTTGCAGTTATCCTCAATAGGGTCGACATGGGATGAGATAGACTTTGAGTTCCTGGGCAATTTGAGTGGTGATCCTTACATCATTCACACCAACGTGTTCAGCCAAGGCAAGGGCAACAGAGAGCAGCAATTCTATCTCTGGTTTGACCCAACTGCGGATTTCCACACCTATTCTATCCTTTGGAACCCCCAGCGCATCATGTAAGTACCTACAAATCCACCTTTCCAAAATGTTAATATTTAGTACACAATATTTTTCACAATTGAACATGATTTTTTGTGATTGGAGGAATGTCACATTGACTTAAATATTATTTTTGTCGCGCACCAATCACAACAGTTCATATTAACAGTTGTGAAAACTACTGTATCCATAGACTCCTTGTTTCAAAATTGTCTTCCATCATTTATTTATTTAATTTTGATAGGTTGTAAAAACTAATGAAATTGTATGTTCTTTGTTTCAGTTTCTCTGTGGATGGCACTCCCATAAGAGAGTTCAAGAACCTTGAGTCAATTGGTGTACCATTCCCAAAGAACCAGGCAATGAGGATCTACTCTAGCCTGTGGAATGCTGATGACTGGGCCACAAGGGGTGGGCTAGTTAAAACAGACTGGACACAAGCTCCTTTCACTGCCTCCTATAGGAACTTCAATGCCAATGCATGTGTTTGGTCCTCTGGAGTATCATCTTGCAGCTCAAGCTCCCCCTCTTCTCCATCCACTAGCAATGCGTGGCTATCACAAGAATTGGACTCAACTAGTCAAGACAGGTTGAAATGGGTGCAGAAGAACTACATGATATACAATTACTGCACAGACTCAAAGAGATTCCCCCAAGGACTCCCACCAGAATGCACCATGTCCTAAAGAAATGAACATAATATATAGTTTGTAGTCTCGTAGATCAATTCTTTTATTTTTTCGACATTCCCATTTGATTAATTAATTTGTATGCCATTTGTATAATCAAATTCTTTTATTCTTTCTACCAAAAAAAAAAAAAAAAATTTCTTTGCCAGTCGTCACTTATTTTCGTATCACAGTATTGTATATTAATTGACTTTGTTCAAAGCAGCAAACCCTTTCTGATTAAAACATACACTCAGGCACAACCAAAAGGTTAGCCCATTAGCAATTTTAGTATCGAAGTGTAAAATGATTGTTTTTAGGAATACAAATCATCTAAATTTTATGGTCCGTGTGGTTGGGAGGATAGAAGGGAGGATGGAAAAGTAGAAGGATAGAAAATATTTTAATTTCTGAATTTGTGTTTGGTTAAAAGGATTGAAAAGTGGATGAGAGAAAGCTACACATCCAGAAAAAGTCAAAGAAAATAAAAAGAAGAAAATAAAATAAGCTACATTCAGACAAAAGAAAAGAAGGAAGAAAAAAAAAAACCATCAAGTCAGTAACAAAGAAAAAAAAATCAAGGGGAAAAAAAAAGTCAACACCTTAGTAACAAAGGAAGAAAAAATGAAAGGAAAAAATAAATAAATAAAATGTCAACACATTAGTGACTTGAATGTTAATTTTAAAGGTATTTTTGGAACCTCATTTCATGAGTTTCTTCTTCTCAGTTTTCTTTACATTTTGGAAAAAACCTTTTGGTGGACCAGAAGAGAAAATATTTGGACCCCACCATTTATTTTCCTTCCTCCCCATCCAACTAAACACATTCTATAAAAGTTTTCATTTCTATTTTCTCTCCAAAGCATTCCATCCTCCCTATTTCATCTCCAAACAAACACACCCTTAGTATTGAAGTCTAAAATGATTACCTTTAAGAATACAAATCATCTACTATTATTTGTATTCCACTTTATATTCTTCCAATCACAACTTCTTATATATTTGTTTAACTTTTTTTTTATAATAAAATAGCCAAAATTTAAAATGAAAAAAAAAAATAAACATATACAAAGTTGTGATTGGTGAAACATAAAAGCGAAACACAAAATGTGGTAAAGAGGATTGTATTATGTTTATAGTTCAAAAAATTTTTAAATGATCGATTTTAGTTTTTAACAAACTTAAAGTGATTACTTTAAGTCCTTGTGAAATGAAAGGTCTTAAAGGATGTTTGTTTTTAGTTTGGCCACGTTATTGAAAGAATTAAAAGTTATCACTTTAAATGTTATAGACTAAAATCACCCATTAACTAAATTTTAAGGACCAACAAGGCAACAATACATATTGATTTTTATTTTATAATAACTTTTTTTTAAGTATAAGATTAAAGTAAAGTAGCGTGCATACAGAAAATGATACCTAATCCATTTTCATAACCAGATTGCTCTAAACTCTTGAGTGAAAGAAAACAAAATTGGAAGAAAAACTTTTGCTATCATCTCACACATGAGTCATCAAAAATTTAAATTAAAATATATATATATATATATATATGGTGAGCGACATATGATAGACAAATGTATTTTCTCTAATTATCTTTTGACAGTTGTTGGTGCCATGCTAGGACTAGGAAGTGCGGTTTTCATTTTGACAGCCAATATATATTGTGCATTTCTTAAACCCAACAACTGTCCACAGTTGACTTGAATAATGGACCTTCTAGTTCCTCTATATGGCATTCCCTCCTACACTGTAAATACCAACCCTAGTTCTCGAGAACACCCATCCATTTTATAAGCTTCTTACTCATAATTTCAATTATCCGCTATCAAATTTCCAAGGCTTCTTTCCTTCAACATTTCCGGTGATGCTGTTGATCAGTACTCTCATGCTTGGGACTCTCTGCCTCTGCTAGTAACTTGTACCAATGAAGATTTTGATATTACACGGGGTGATGGCCGTGCTAAGATACCCAACAATGGTGAGCTTCATACTCCCTCCCTTAGCAAAGCCTCTGGCTCTGTGTTCCATGTAAATGTTTTCTTTATATTGTTAGATTATAAACAATCATTATATAAATTCTAAGATCTTGAATTATCATAATTTCACAACTATACAAGTCAATTATAAAACTTACCTTGATCCATTACTAAACTTTTCTTGACATCAAGTCTTAGTATAAAAGGCACTTAATTCATATAGGATTGGTTTCTCTCTCTTAACCCTCTTTTCTCTTTTACTATTCAATGTATTTGATAGGATAGCTGAATGTCTCTTTTATAGGTAAAGAGATAACTAAATTCCTTGTTTCTATAACTTCCACTTACCTATCAAAGTTGAAGTTATTTAGGAAACTTACTTCTTCATTAACCAATGTTTTAAAGACATGTAACTTCTTATTAAACCATAACATATATGAAGTTATCAAATGAATATTTAATTGGAAAGATTGATATACAACTCAAGCTTGTCCCTGGAAATTTTGTTGGTATAGTCACTGCCTACTATGTAAGTTCCTTGTGGTGTGTTTGGCTGGCATGGATTTTGATTTGAATTTGAATTTGGATTTGAGGCGGCCCAAATTAAAATCCTTTGTTTTGCTAAGTTAAAAGAAATGGATTTGCATTTGGCCCAAATCCATCTTGGATTTCAAGGGTCCAAATCCATGGATTTGAAATCTTCTCACAAATTCAAGAATTTAGAAATCCCTCGCCCTCACATTAGGTGAGTTTGGTTCAACTTTTTGTAAAAGTGCATAATGAAAAAGTGGAGTTTTCAAAAAGTGCATAATGAAAAAGTGCATTTTCAAAAAGCTGAGTGTTTGGTAAAATCTGTTAAAAAGTGCTTTTTGAAAAAACTGAGTGTTTGGCTAGCACTTATAAAAGTGGCAGTTTAAAGAATAAATTACCAAAAAGGACAATGTATATATAAGGGAGTTTATTTTATACTTTTTTTTTATGTGAGTTTATTTCATACTTAAATCAACTACTTCTTATACTTAAATCAATTTTTCTCTTTCCAAAATTTTTTTTTTCTCACCAATATTAGCTAATAATAACCTACCCTTTAAGATTTATTGTGAAAGTATTGTGAAAATATTGTGATAAAAATTGATACTGATTTTAATTTTAACGTACTATTAAAATAATTTTTTTCTCTTTCTAAAAAAATTATTTTTTTCTCACCAATATTAACTAATAATAACCTACCTCTTAAAATTTATTGTGAAAATATCACGGTAACATTTCCTTCTTTCTTTCTCTATTTTTTTTTTTTTCAGTTTTTTCCCTCTTTTTTTCTCCTCCACACACGTACCCTTCTCTTCTTTTCTTTTCTTTTTTTCTTTTTTTTTTTCCTTCTTATCCCTTTTTCCCTACCACTCCAGAACATTCCACTTCTCATTTTGTCTTCATTCTTTCCTTTTTCCTTTCACTTCCTCCACAACGTTCCGGTCAGTTGAGCTCTTGTTTTTTTTTTTTTTTTTTTTGACAATTCGAAAGCCGAGAGGAATAGAGCAGAAGATGATGATGATGAAGATGAAGATGATTGAAACCTTTCACTTCCTCTCAGAACGTTCTGGTCCGCTGAGCTCTCTTTTTTTTTTTTTTTTTTTTTTGACAATTCGAAAGCCGAGAGGAAGAGAGAAGATGATGATGATGAAGATGAAGATGATTGAAACATTGGGTTTGTATTTGATTTTGATTTTGGGTTTGGGTTATGGATTTTCAGTTAATAGTTTAATTTTGAGTTGATTTTCTGTTTGATTTTGATTTTGGGTTTGGGTTTGATTTTGAGTTGATTTTGTTTTGGGTTGATTTTGAGTTGGGTTTGGTTTGATTTTGTTGATTTTGTGCGCGTTAAAGAAGACGAAAGAAAGAAGAAGAAGAGGAAGAAGGTTCACGGAAAGGGCAGAGCAGAGAAGAGATGGACCTCCGCAGGGTAATTTCGTAATCTGAAAGAGGCAACGGGTAGAAACGCGCATTTCCTTTTGATTATGGACCTCCTCAGCTGCATTTTTCATGCGCGTTTTCAGATCAATTTTTGCCTTGGCCCAAAACGCGGCTTTTTTCAAAAAGTTGCATTTTGGGCTGAACCAAACGCAAATAAGGAACGCACATTTTGCAAATGCACATATTGGCTTCAAAACGCCAAAACAAACGGGCACTAGCTCTCTCTTCTCAATTCTTCATCGTCTCTAGAAACTCAATCACACTCTCTCTTTCTTGCCCAAGCTATTCTTCTTTCTCTCTTTCTCGCAACAAGGTTTGTCTCTCTCAACTCTGTCACGCTCTCACTTCCTCGCCCAATCTTATAATAAACCAGAAGCTATTTTGACCTACTTGCATGCTTAGCAACAATTAATGGAACTGAAAGATATAAGGCTGAAGACTAGATCTCTATCTCTTTGCAATCTGTCAAACACAGTGAAATTCGGATTTTTTTAAAATAAATTTTTTCGTAATTATTTTCTTTAGGCATGCATATATGATTGGATGTGTATTTCATCGATTTCTAGAGCGATAATATATTTGCTATAGCACCTTCGTCACCTACTCGGTAATTAACAATATTAAATGATAGCTAATTTCTAAATTAAGAGCAACTTTAGTTTTTAATTTGTATGTGGGTTTTGTTTGATTTGTTTTTGCGTTTTATTTCATAGTATTTTCAATAATTTATTTTGGGTTTGGCTTTATTTTCTATTTTGGGTTTGTAATGTAAATTATGTGTTTGATTAAATGCTTCTATGAACGGTAGATATACATAAATAGAGCATGTGAATTGTTATATGACTATACTGCAATACATATTATATTATCCAAATAAATCAGTGATCAGCTTGAAATAATTTTCACCGAGGACAGAATCATAACGTGATTAGTAAAGTGGTTCTTGTTATAATTATTTCTGAATAGAATTGCCATTGTTTCTTTTGGATTAGTTGTCCGGTATTTTCAGTGAGGCTGTTCAACTAAGAATTTTTCTTTAATTATTTGAGAACCAAAAATCTTGGAATCATTTCAATTGAGGACGGAATCATGGTTTAACTAAAATAAAATTTCTTTTGTTTCTTGTGAGATATAAGCTTTTGGTTCATTTTTTTTTTTTCAAGATTCATTGTGTTTGTGAGACAAAAGCTTTTGGTTCATGTTTTTTCAAGACTTATTGTATGTGTGTGCAAACAGTTCTTGTCGGCTATTTGTTCAATTGTTTCAATGAAGTTGTTCAACTAAGTGTTGGGGAGATAAACACCTTGGGAAGCTTTCTTGAATAATTAATATAATATATTGAGACACACTTTAACCCAAAAGGCCTAAGCCTCAATGGATATGTGGTCAATTATGTTATATTAACTACTCAATTATGGTATTGGCGATATTTATTTCCAATGGTCATTAAATTGGATTGAAGATGACCATATACAAGTCAGTGTTTTCATGAGTTATTCATTCACTTGTATGTCAGATCAGAGCCAGAACTTATGTGAGCTTTCTCTTATGGTGTTTAAGGGGGTGTTTGGTATTATTGTTTAAACAATAGTGTTCAATGTTTAAACAACATTATACGTATTTCCATATACTTTTTCACCCACACATTTATCCACAAAATAACAAAATCTCTTACCAAACGAACCTTAAGGTTTTCATGTCAACTCAATTTATGACTCTTGTTTAGCATGCATGTCCTTTTGTCTTTTCTACTCCTATTTGTTTGCTGTCTTAGTTAATTGGATTATCAATATTGCCTCATTTATTTAAAATTAAAATATAGAATGATTAAGAAAAATAATAATTAAAAATATATTTTATTAATCTTAAATCCAAATCCAAATCCAAATTTAGGTATCCAAACAATGAAATTTCAAATGATGAATTTCAAAAACAAAGAATTTTAAAATCAAAGGATTTCAAATCAAGACACTTTAAATTAATGGATTTCAAATCCAAATTCAAATCCAAATGTTGTAATCCAAACACAACCTTGCTGTTTTTCATTATTTGCATAAATCTTCAATCAATGAGGATCAACTCTAGCCTATGGAATGCTAATGACTGAGCCACAAGGGGTGGGCTAGAGGTTGAAATGGGTTCAGAACTCAGAAGAACTACTTGAAAAAAATACAAATACTGCAGACTCAAAGAGATTCCCCCCCCGGGCTTCCCTCTAGAATGCACCATGCCCTAGAGAAAAAGCATAGCTTTTACTTTAGTTTTAGTTCAATTGTTTTCTTTTTATTTTTTGGACATTCCCAATTCATTAAGTAATTATATCACCCTACGCCATTTATACAATCAAATTCTTTTATTCTTTGACATCTACTTTCACATCCCAATATTGCCTATAAAACAAGTATATTTAAACATCTATATAGCCACAATTATCTAACGAATCATATATCATATTTTTTATTGCAAAAGATATTAAAGCATTCACATCAGATCATCTAAAATACATCTACAGTACAAATTTTACACATTTTGAGCAAAAAAACACCCACATCAGTGGGTGTAAAATTGTGCAAAATATATACCGACTGTGCAAATGAGCAGTAACCCGTGTATATATACACGGTTACTGTTCTCGTGTAAACGATTTTTTTAATTTATTTTCTCTCTCCTCTCTCAAACTACCTCTCTTCCCCAACCATTACAACAACCCAGCGCGCCAGATTAACTACCCAACCACCAAACACCGCAATCTAGCACAGAATATTAACCAAAATCAACTGAAAATTAACCCAAAATCAACCCAAAAATCAACTGAAAATTAACCCAAACACATCCACACAGACAAATTAACACAGAGATACACTTGTTCAAAAAAAAAAAAAAAACACACANACAAACAAACCCAAATAGACAAACAACAAAGAGAGATCGGTGCTTATCGAAACTGTGGATCGAAGCTATGGGTCTCGCTTGATCAGAGCTTGTGGGTATGGGTCTTGCCTGATCCGAGCCTGATCAAAGCTGTGGATCGGAGCGGTGGTTCGAAGAGCGTGGTCAGAGCGATGGTTCGGAGCTGTGAATCGGAGCTCGTGAGAGCTGTGGATCGGAGCGGTGGTTCGGAGTTGTGGATCGGAGCTCGTGGGAGCTGTGGATCGGAGCTATGGAGCGGTATGGACCGAGAGGGAGAGTTGATTCAGAAATACCAGAGATGGGTTATGGGTAGAGATGGGTACAGAGAGAGAGCAAAATCAGAAAAAATGGGCTGAGAGAGAGAGAGAGAGAGAGAGAGAGAGAGAGAGAGAGCGCACGCGTATAATAAGAGGTTAGTTGAGAAAATAATAAAAAATTGAGAAAATTGATTATTTAAATTAAAGAGGTGATAAAATAAATAAACTGATGTGGGTGGTTTGTAAAAGTGGATGTGTAAAATAGAAAAAGTAGGTTTTTAGTGTAAAAATAGATGTATAAAATACACGGACTGATGTGAATGCTCTAACATTTGATTTGATTTGATTTTTTTTATTGATAATTGAGCCAAAAAAAAAAACTCTTGGCTTGAATTTATTAATTATAATGAAACTAAAGTATCTCCTTGTCACGTCAAAAAGTCTCGTGTATGAAAATCTCAAAATTCAGAAAATTCACTCTCTCTCTATTTTCTCTTTCCACATGACACTCTGTATCCAAATTTGGCATTTTATCTGCCAACTTTTTCTCACATTTTCTATCTTCTAAATCGATTTTAATTCAACCAAATTTGGTCAATCTTCTCCCTCCACTCAACTCAAGTAGGAAGAACGGTCAGGTTTGGGCTGAGCAAGGGAGAGGGAAAATCAACACCAACTTTGGAAAACTGAATACAAAATTTGGTGTCAAGACTTCTCTCTCTCCCTCTAATTCAGAAATTTGTGTGCAAAATTACTATAGAATTTGGCAATTTAAATGCCAAATTTGTTATCCCTCCTCAATTCCCTCAATAATGACCTGCAGTATTTTTACTAACATTCACCCAAAAGACTAGCTAACCCAACTATTTTGTTTCGCAATATCAATGCAAAACCGCGTCCCATTAATTTAAAAAAAAATAATTTAGAGACACTAAAATTAATAACAAATTTCATACCTATTTGAGATGACAAGTTATTAATGGTGAATAATTATAAAGTAGTGTTTAAAACGAGACTATATGAGAATCAATAAAAATCTATCAATTCAGCAAGTATATATAAAATTTATTGTATCGGTAACCTTTCAAGTTTAAAAATAAAATTTGGATAGCTAAAGCTAGGAAGCATGATCCTAATAGCCAAAAATATATTTTCCTTAGTTATCATTGTACATACCTGTTAAACCCAACAAATGTCAGTACAGCTGACTTGATTAGTAGACCTTCCTATGGAACTTTAACCTACGTTACAGTATTACACTATAAATAGTTAGATACCAATTAACCAAAGCATACCCATCCCTTCATTTCATAAGCTTTTTACTCCTAATTTCAATTATACACTACTATCAAATTTCCATGGCTTCTTTTCCTTCAACTTTTCCGGTGATGCTGACGATCAGTACGCTCTTGGTTGGCTCTTTTATATTGCCCACATTTGCTAGTAACTTCTACCAAGATTTTAATCTTACATGGGGAGATGGCCGTGCAAAGATACTGAACAATGGTACACTTCTTACTCTCTCACTTGACAAAGCCTCTGGCTCTGGGTTCGAATCCAAGAATCAATATTTATTCGCAAAGATTGATATGCAACTCAAGCTTGTCCCTGGAAACTCTGCAGGCACAGTCACCCCCTACTATGTAAGCTCTCTTGCTGTTTTTCGTTATTTGCATAAATCATATATTATACCTAGATATGTCCCATATTCCCATGCTTCAAGGTATACTTAACATATGTTATCCTTTTATACTTTGCAGTTATCCTCAAAAAGAGTCAAAATGGGATGAGATAGACTTTGAGTTCCTCGGCAATTTGAGTGGTGATCCTTATATCATTCACACCAATGTGTACACCCAAGGCAAGGGCGACAAAGAGCAGCAATTCTATCCCTGGTTTGACCCAACTGCAGATTTCCACAACTATTCTATCCTTTGGAACCCTGAGCGCATTATGTGAGTATCTAGGGACAATTTAACTGAAATTCATTTCACAGATAAATTGCAGTACAACAGGAAAGATGAGCGAAGGAAAAAGACAATTAAAGACATTCCTGCCTGAGCAGCAACTGAATACAAGGAGGGTCCATCCCTTTCCAAATCTGAGTTACCCCGCTAGCTCTAGCTAGTTGGGCAAGCTCATGAGCTGCCCTGTTGGACTCCCTTTTTAAGTGCTGAACTGTGATCGAAAGAACATTATTTCATCTTAATAGTTCTTTTATATATTATGCACCAATCATAACAAATTCATGAAAAAAATATTTTGTATTCAAAGGCTTGTTGCTTCAAAACTACGAAGTCTTAGTGTTTTGTTTCCTTTTTTTCTAGCTAATCAAATTTTATGTTTACTGTTTCAGTTTCTATGTGGATGGCAGTCCCATGAGAGATTTCGAGAACCGGGAGTCAATTGGTGTAACATTCCCAACCAGCCAATGAGGATCTACTCCACCCTCTGGGATGCTGAAGACTGGGCCACAAGGGGTGGGCAAGTCAAGACAAATTGGACACTAGCTCCTTTCACTGCCTCCTATAGGAACTTCAATGCCAAGGCATATGTCTGGTCCTCTGGTGCATCATCTTGCAGTTCAAACTCCTCCACTAGCAATGCATGGCTCACGGAAAAGTTGGACTCACATGGTCTGGAGAGATTGAAATGGGTTCAGAAGAACTACATGATATACAATTACTGCACAGACAAAAAAAAAGATTCCCCGAAGGCTTCCCTCCAGAATGCACCATGTCTTTAGAGAAAAAGAACATAGCTTGTACATGGAAATATTTTGGCATTAATTAATTAAGGTCTTGTTAATAGGTGCTTTTAATGTATTTTTTAATGAACCATTTTAGTAAAATTTTCATACAATTTTCGTGAGAAACATAAAAAACTATAAACATAAAAAACTAGAAACTAAGATTTAATGAAGTAGACAACGCTTACTTTGGACTAAAGATGGTAAGAAAGTAAGAAAGAACAATGGAAAAACGAGTGTTGGGCAAAGAAGTTCTTTCTCGGCAATGTCCGAGAAGAGTAGTTCTTGAATCTCTATTTCTCTTAAATTGGGTTACAATTATAATTCTCAATGCTACAATGTTTTTACACAGATTCCCCGATCTCCCACTGTAATGGGATTTTTCTCCTTTATATTACCCTCCTTTATTCTATCTCCACCATTCACATGTAGATCAAATGGCAGACTCTTATCCTTGTCCCATCAACACCTTCCTAAAGCTTTTAGTGGCAGTTGTAAGGCTGAACATCATTGTTCAAGTATTACTTTCACATTAATGCAGCCAGAGAGTTAGTTACAGAACATTTAATGCGGTGGTAACAGCTTTTCCTTAGATATTTCTTACCTTCCCCTTCGTCTTATTCCTTCCTGATATTTGTCCTTTCCATTAGAACTGCCCAGAATGTTGCCGTTGACGACACGTCAACCCTTCTGACCTCTGCTCTGTTAAGCCGAGGATGCATTTGTCCTCGAACCACCTTCCGGAACCCTTATGACCAACCACCTTCCTCCATTCACTACCTCTTTATCAATGTTCCCTTATCCTCGAACTACTAAATGTTCTCGGACAGGGCCTAAGGCCCAATATGCATTTCTAGGCCCATCCTTCCTACAACATCCATTAACTTTTTCCATTAATTAATATACCTATATAATCAAATTCTTTTATTCTTTGGCATCTACATTTATCTTCATATCAAAGTATTTTCTATTAAACATGAATAGTTAAATTTGTTCAAAGCGTCAAATGAGATTAGCATTTGAATCCATTTTGAATTTATTGATTGTAATGAAGCTGCACGAGTATGCATGCTTGCCGCATGGCCCACATTAGAGTCTCGCGAGTATTTCCATAGTGGTAATTGTTGGTTCACTTGGTGTTCTATTCAACAAGATTCATATGCCCTTAAAAATAAAATAAAATAAGAGGTGCTGAAACTTTTCTTGTCGAATCTTTGTATTTTGTATTTTATTTATGAATGAAAAGATTGTATTACATCAAATGAATAATGTATTCTTGTCGAAATTGTTATGGTATTCTAAATATATATGTTACTTGTAGATTTTATGTAAATATTTGTGTAAGTCGTCATGCTTTTCTTTTTTTCTTTTTTCTTTTTTTTTGGAAAAGTGTAAGTCGTCATGCTAGTTGTGAGGAATCTGACATTATTCTTTGCAGCCTAAAAACACCTAAATAACCAACAGTTTAGACCCGATAAACATTAATAGGCCCGACCCATCAATAATCAAGTAAGGGTCATGAGATTAACAACATACTTTAGTCTGACCTAAGGGTCGTCAATGGGCCGAGTCGGGCCAGTCCAGCCCATTTTTACTTGGCCCATGGGCACAATGGGCTGGGCATAATGGGCTATTAACTAGTTAATGGGCCGGGTCGGGCTGGGCCGAAAGAGGAAGCCTTAGCCCATGACCCTGCCCATGGGCAATGCCCATTTTGTCTTTAACGAGATGAGCTATTGGGTTGGGCCTAATGGGTTACCCATGGGCTTGTGTTAGCATATTATTTTATTATTTTTATAAGGAAAGAATCAATTTTTTATAAGGGGATAATCAATCTATTTTTTTAAAGGAAAGAATTAAAGAATTTAATACTTAATTACAAATTTTTTTTATAGTCAAATCTATTTAATTTTTTGTTTTGTTGATGGAAACCTATTTAATTTTTTATTTATTAAGGCTTTAAATAGTTTTTTTTTTTAATTTTTATCTTTAATATAAAAAAATGTCAAATGGTTAATTCAAATTTGATAGACTACTAGAAAAATATATATCTAGCAAACTAAGTTTAGCACAATTACTTTATGTATCTTATTGGTTGAGGGAGTTCTTTTAAGAAATTTCTCTATAATATCTCAAGATCAATCCTTCATACACTTCCTATATATTTTTGTTATGAATTATGGGTTATTAGGCTGGGCCAATGGGTTAGGCCAACGGGCTGGGCAACGGGTTGGGCTACTGGGCTAGCCCACCGGGTACCTATGTGCATAAAACTAGCTCACGGCCTAACCCACTGGGCTAGTGGGCTATCCATGGTCCTCAATAACAATGAGCTAGGCCGCCCATTAGCCCGGTGGGTCATCGAGTTTCTGGGTCGGGCTGTGAGCCATGGGCTATTTGATGACCCTTAGTTGTGGGTTATTAGTGAAATGCAAACCCTGTGTAATCTAATGCTTTAAGCCCTTGTGATATTGTTTTATATATAAATAACAGAGAGATTTGTGTTACACTAAAATCTCAAGGGATTTGAGTGTTACATAATTAATAGTTTATACATTAAACAATATCACATGAAGGTTAAGTCTTGCACTCAAAATCTCAAGGAAGTTTTGTGTTTTGTTAGGAGAAAACACAGGGAGTTATGTGTATTTTTTTTTCATTAAAAATTGAATGAAAAAATGATAACTGAAGTAGCAGTGCTCGTTGAGATCATTTCATTGTCAAGTTTTTATTTTAAGGATTGAACAGTGTACAATCCACAAAATACTGAATTCATCTTTAATTTTTTAAATATTTAATCTAAACCTTGACATAAGTCCATTTCAAATAGATAGAATTCTTTTCCGTTTGTTGGTGGCCTTGACTTTCTTTAGCATCTTGTCAATAGCCTCTTGCAGTTGAGTGTCCCATGCTCCCAAATGTATTAAAAATGACAAAATGAGAGGGATTAGATACAAAATATTTCTTGAGAAACAAACAAAACAAATTAAGTGTATACTATAGTTCTACTTTGGAGTGAAACTTATGCAGTTTATGAAGGGTGTTGGAATAGATCTAGCTACACCATCTGTTTCTGATATCATTGTACTTAATAATTTAATCTTGTTTTTCTTTTACCATACATTAAATAGTTAAGTTTGGAAAGTTTTTGCCTTGTACACATGCATGCTGGACATGTTTGCACCATCTCAAGAACAATACCAAGATTTTCCAGTTCAATTTCCCATTTTTTTTTATTTTGTATTATTGTGGTTTTTTTAGGTTTGTAATGAGAGGCACTTTTCATCCTGAAATTAGTTACCATTTTGTCATAGAAGTTTGGCATCATGGTATAAAATGGAGTGTCTACAAATTCAGATCTTCTCAGTTATTATGTTTAAAAATTTTAGGTCAATGACACAAATATGTACGAGCAGTTACAAATCATTGTTATAGCATCATTTCACCACTAATTTTACTGCGTCTTCAAGGAACATAATTCTTTGACAAAAATATTTAGATATAGCAAAAAGGTTGGGACCTGTATAATATTTTGGAGGTGAGAAAAATAGTACACATCTTTTTTTTTTTTTTTAATTAAAATTAAACCGCTTTAAAATATTGAAAGTCTTAAAAATAGGGCGTGGCTTCTATCTAATGTCCTGTGACACTGGACCCGTTACAATCATGACACATATTTGAAAATGAACACATGTCATGATCGTAGCAGGTCCAGTGCACTGAAGGCACTGGACAAAAGCTGTGCCCTTAAAAATACTATAAATTTTACTATATAAAGTATACAAATTAATATGGTAATGAATGCAATTAGTGTGCTAAAACCAACTAATATATAAATGTTTATTTGTTTGTTTTTTTTTTTTTTGGTGAATGGTACGCAAAAAATTGTAATATTCCTAACATTACTTTACAAATTTGGGCTTTTTTATATGAGATGAGGCTTTCTTATATAAATGTTGAAATCATTAAAAAAAAAAAAAAATTTGGGGCCTTAGGCCCAGACCTAGAGCCACTACTGAAAAGTGATATTGTGAAAAAAAAAAAAAAATACTTACTATAGAACAAAATTGAACCGATTTGTATGAGAAATTATGAAGAACAAAATAAAGAAAATAAGGAAAAAAAAAAGGAAGAAAAATAGAGAGAACACAAGGTATTTATAGTAGAGAACATGGTTCAATCTTAGAGAATTACATCCACAACAAATAACCATTGATGACCAAATCTTTGCTATTATCCTCTATGTTTATAATGAACCACTTGGAAGGATCTTTATAGTTGGCTAAACTCATAAACTAAACACAACTCAGGATTATGATTATTTTACTTCCATTTCAAGTAAAATTAGATACAGTGAAAATGAATTTGAGTTATGCAACAAAAATTTTTAGATAATGAGATTTTGTATTGTTAAAAAAAAAAAAAAAAAACCTATAAAAAAGTGGAAGACAATTAGATTTTTGCGATGAATTCAGTTAGTTCAATTAATAGATTATTTTATTCCATTTCTAGTAAAATTAGATACAGTGAAAATGGATTTGAGTTATGCACACAAAATTTTTAGATAATGAAATTTTATATTGTTAAAAAAAAAAAAAAAAAAAACCCCATAAAAAGTGGAAGACAACTAGATTTGGCAATGGGTTCCATTTTTTTTTTTTTGAAAATTGCGATAAGTTCTAGTTAGTTCAATTAATAAAGTTTCTGATAGTTGAATAAGAGATTTGGGATTCAATTCTCACTTATACCAAAACTGATTGATGTCTTGTCTGATATAAAGATATAAATTAAAACTCTCTAAAATAAAACTAGGTTTTGCCATCTTGTAAAGCTACTATGCAGCTATTAAAGAGGTTGATTGTACTTAACATTTTAATTTATCTTATAAGTTAACAAAATCATCATTACAAGGATTCTTTATATATATATATATATATATATATTTCCCGTTAGCTTATTCAAAAGCAGTCAAAGTAACGTAAACAAATGAAGGAAATGGAGGATTAAGTAACCCCTATCTCAGTCTCAAAAAAAAAAAAGTAACCCCTATCTACTATCTTAACTAAGAAGGGTGAGGGACAATTATCTCTTTTGAAGATTGAAGGGCAAATGTATGTTTCAAGAAATTAAAGCAAAGGGTAAAAGAAGAAAGTGCTAATGACATTTTTCGCATAAATCTTTGACTTATACACTTCTTGCTAAAAAACCTTTGACTAATACAAAAAAAGGGCAAAAGAAGAAAGTGTTAATTTTGCATAAACCTTTGGCTTATACAAAAACTTGCTCAAAAAACCATACCGATTCCTATTAATTATCTTCTTCTTTTTTAAATGTAACTGCAAGAACTTTTTTTCTTTATTTATTAATTTCGTTTCTAAACGAAGTAGAAAACAATATGAGGTTTTTTATTATTATTATTTATTTTTTTAATAATTTGAAAGTTGGGAAGAGAAATTTGAATCTTGGATTCTACTTTAGAAATACTAAGATGTGCCAACTAGTTGAGTTATAAGATTTTTGAGAAGATAACAAAGTTAGATCAAATGAAAATTAGGAGATTCATCATCAATATGTCCTTCACTTGCGCATTTGCTATACATTCTTTACTTGTATTTACTATTTATTAACTTTTTATTGGATTAATATTTTAAAATTTCTACTACTGGATCATAATCTCTCATTCTTCTTAACACACACACTAAATTTCATGTTAGTTTGATGTTATAGCTTATGCACAATTCAATCCTTAAACTCTTTTTTTTTTTTTTTTTCTGCATAATTTTAAAATATAAAATAACCTTGAAAATTTAAATATTTGGTAGATGAGAGATAATGATTAATCTCTAATTATCTTCAAATTTTGCAAGTATGGAAGGTATAAGAAAAAAAAAACATATTCCAACCATAGATGTTTCAAAATGCACATCCAAGTAAAAAAAACTATTAAGTGGTGTAACTTTCTTAAAAGTTATTGTTGGTGTAATTTCCACATACATATAGGGCTAGATCAAGTTACACCAAATATAAATTTAAATAATGTTACACCACCTAATAAGTTTTTATTAATTTAATACTTTGAAAATTATATCATTGGATATATGTTTGCAGCTTTTGTGTCAATAAGATGTTATTTTTTATTTGATCTATAAACTCATCTTTTATGCATAATTTTAAAATACAAAGACTTGTTACATATGAGAGAGAGAGAGAGAGAGAGAGAGAGAGTTGTAAAGAAATGTTACACCACTTAATTTTTTTTTTTAATTGAATGTGAATTTTGACAAATTTACTATTGGATTAAATTTTTTATGCTTGCAAAATTTCAAAATAATTAAAAATTAATAATTATTTCATTGATCAGTTGTCCTTTTTTTTTTTCTTTTTTTTTTTTTTGTAAGAAGTTGTATTTCCTTTAAATCTTGTAAACCATTGGAAAAAAAAGTTACTCACTTTCTCATAGATCAAAGTGCACGTATCTTAAGCTATAAGTGCTTTCTAAATTTTTTTTGAAAAAAAGAAGAAGCTTTAAGTACCATATCCCATATCACTATTTATACTTAAGAAAAATATTATTCATTTTTCATATGAACATGTAATGTAAGTTCTAATTAACTTTGAATAAGAGAGTTTTTATTTTAATTTATTTTATTTAGAGAAACAAAAATACACACATAAGAGAAAGGAAAAATGGTTTTAACAAAAAAAAAAAAAAACCACAAAATCCTTTCAAAAGCTATGGTAAGTTTTAACTTTTAAAGGAGAGCAAGACAAATTATACTACACACAACACACTCTCTTAAGCAATATAAGAAAATGATAAAGTTTAGTTATAAAATTAGTTGTAACCTTAGGTTACAACCTTACTCAATAAAATAAACATTACCATATATTTTGAAAATCTAATCGTTGAATTGCATGTTCTTTATACTCGTAATACACATGTAAATTTTTTTGTCAATTAGATATTATTTACTGTATGATTTATAAGATTATATTTTATGTATAATTTTAAACTACAAAATTTACAATTTAATCAATTTATTAATGACTTAGCTATTGATCTTTAATTTTCTAGAAATTTTGCAAACATGGAGGATATAAGAAGAAGATGTAATCCAATGGTGGCTTTGTCAAAATTCATCTCCAATAAAAAGATATTTAGTAAGGTTGTAGCACAAAGCTATAACTAATTTTGCAGCTAAACTTTGTTTATAAAAAAAAAAAAAATCTATTCTTTTTATTAAAAATAACACATACACATGGAAAATAAAAAGTGTTTTGAACTGATTTTAAAAAACAATTATTATGAAGCGTACACTAAATATTCGTAACACCATTACACCAATTAAGGTTAGTCAAAAGTCATAAGAGCATTCTTATCAAGAATGCTAAATATTTTAGCATTTACTATTTGAAAATCCTACTTTATCAATTTTAACATACCACTTTACAATCCACCAAACATCAAAACTTCTATTATTTTACCACTTCATTTAAATATTCTTTTTTTATTCTTTCTTTAGGTTTTCTTTATTCTTTCTTTTTATGTTTTCAAATAACTACCATTAAACAAATATTAAACAATTTTTTTTTATAGTATTTATAGCATTTTGAAGCTGGATTGCAAAATAAATAAGATTTGAGAGTATTGATGGAGTATGCTTTTTAGTATTTATAGCATTTTGTATGTTAAATTTTAGCATTTATAGCATTTGCCCTTCTTGATAAGAATGCTCTAAGCTGTAGTGTTTAATATTGGTCAACCTATATGCCAAAACCCAAAAGATCCCATTTATAAAAGTCTTGGTCCTCTTGGATACTAGCCTCCTAGGATAAATTTAAAAGTATATAGACTAAAATGAAATACTTAGAGCATCCACATCAGTGGATGGAAATCTTGTATAATAGAAAAAACTACCATTTTTACACATTTTGTCTCAAAATTGCTCCATGTCAGTGCTTCCAAAATCTTGTATAATCATGTATATTTATCCATGAGCTACATAGCTCATGTATTTATTATTTTAATAATTTCAGTTCGCACCAATTTTTCTCTCTCTTCTCCGTGCACAACGACTTCAGCTCCTCATCATCTTCTCCTCAGATGCACACAAACACAAACACACCCACACACAAACACATCCACATAGACAAATCAATACACAAATACACCCACACACAAACAAACCCACACAGACAACCCACGCTACAGTTGCTTGATCGGTGCTTGACCGAGAGGGAGTGGGTCTTGTTGGAGATCGGTGTTCAGAGATCGGTGCTTGTTGGAGATCTAACCGATTAGTGCTTGCTGGAGATCTAATCGGGAATAGAGTTTGGTTTTGTTTGGAGATTAGGTTTTTTTTGGAGATTGGGTCTTATTTGAGAAGTGAAGCTGTCTATGGAGATCTGATCGGTATAGAGATGGAGATAAAGAGAGAGATGACCGATTGGTGCTTGCTGGAGATTTGACCGATCGGTGCTTGCTGGAGATCTGACCGGGTATAGAGATGAGTTTTGTTTGGAGATTGAGTCTTGTTTGAGGAGTAAAGCTGTGGAGATCTGACCGGTATAGAGATGAAGATAAAGAGAGAGATGAGTAGAGAGAGATAGCAACAAATCAGAAAAATGGGTAGAGAGAGTGAGAGAGAGGGAAAAAGCATATGTAAATAGGTAGTTGAGAGAAATAATAAAAAATTGAGAAGAATGAATATTTTATTAAAAAATCTTGTAAAATAGATAAACTGATGTTGAGATTTTGTAAAAATGGAGGTGTAAAATAAAAAAATAGGTTTTTAGTGTAAAAATAGATGTGTAAAATGGATGGACTGATGTGGATGCTCTTAGAAGGCCAAATGACCATTTCTTTTTTCTTTTTCTTTTTTGGTTTTTTTTTTTTTTTTTTTTTTTTTTGTCAAAGGATGAGTAATTAAACCTTTTAATATATATCTTTATATCAAAAAAAAAAAAAAAAACCTTTAATATATAAACCAACAGAACAGCAGAGGGAAAAACAAACACAAGCAGCGTAGCGGAAGAGAAGAGTCAAGAGACAGAATGGCGAAGATGAGTTTGACCGCTCCAATGTTCCTCTTGTTGCTCCTTTCCACACTAGGTTAGTACATAGATGAAAAGAAAGACAACATTTTTCAATGAATGATTACCTTCTTAATTCTTGTTATATGTAATTAGCTTTGTTTTTTAATATGTAAGTCTTATGGTATGGGATTAGATCTGAACATTCACGTTAAACATATGGGTTTTTGATCTAATATAGTTTTAAGAATGTCATTTCCAATAATGGGTTCATTTTTTTTCCCTCTTTTCTTGTTCAGTTTCTGCGAAGAAAGGCGATGTCACTGAGTTGCAAATTGGGATCAAGGTAAATTTTCTCATTTCGTTTTTGCTTTTGTTTTTCTGTTTTTGTTTTGGGTTTTTTGAATCGGACTCTTTATGTGAATTGAGGTTGTAACTGGAAATGACCTATATCAGACTTGCTTGTATTGGAATGTTGGGTTAGTGGTGAATTTGAAAATTAACAAAATGAAAATACGTACGTGTGTTGTCTACTAAAGTTCCTCTGTGTTGATTTGTGATGGCATATGTTAAGGTATCTCATTTATCCGATATAGACATCCTCCCTCTTAGACTGTGTAAGTCCACACGCTATGAGAAGGAGGATACATAAAAGATAATTATTGAAATATGTGAGAGTGAAGAATTCGCTAGACAGTAAATTTTTGATGGATAATAGGGTTGAATAATTGAATTGGTAAGCTTTCTACACCGGGTATGACCTTTATTTTTTGTAAGTTACATACATAGCTGGTCAATCTTGAACCCATGATCCCACTCTCCATCCTATTGTTATGGAAGTAGGATGCGCTAGGATTTTGACGGTTTTGATCGTTTGTTTGGATATTACGGAGAGGATAAGGACCCCTGTGAAAATTGGTTGATAACCATAGAACCTAGTAGTTTGTTGGAACTCTAATAGTTTGTTTGGTACTCCTTGTATACTTATATCGTAATATTCGCCTAAAGTTTCAATCTTCTTATATTTGTATTATTCCCATATGAATTGCCTGATATATGCCTAACTTTATTTTGCATCAAATCTAATATGGTCAGATGTCATCAATGAATTCTAGCTCAACTTGCACCTACTCTTCTTATAAGTTCTAGACGAAGCTTCAGGTCATGGGTTTCAGACTCATCTGGTGTCTATGTAACTTACCAATGATAAAAAAAAAAGAAGGTTGGACGTCATTCAAAAGTGAAGATTCTCTGTTATGATCAATGCCATTCAAGATTCATAGACACCCGATGAGTCTTAAACCCATGACCTGAAGCTCCACCTAGAGCTTACCAATAATAAAAAGGTTGGATGTCATTTAAAAACTGAAGATTCTCTGTCATGATCAATGCCATTCAAGACTCATATAAGAATTCATTGCTTTAACCTGTCTAGCATGTAAGTTACATTTACCAGGACTTCTTGGACCTTCGTTCGTCTTTAGAATGAATGATTTGACGGTTAACTCAATTTTGACATACTTATAAAAAATAAAATAAAAAACTCAATTTTGACATGGATTTGGGAATGACCATTGATACACCAAAAACGTGGCAAATCTCAGGAAGTCTTTTGTGTTCAACTGCTAGACACACTCCTACACCTGACACTATAATTTAAGTCTATGCACCAAGGTTTATATATGCATATTCCTAGTAAAATCTATTTATTCCTTTGGAATTTCTTAGAAAAGGATAGTTTCATACTTTCTCTATCATACTTTTTAAATATAATTATGAAAGAGAATTTGTGAGGCTTGAGCTTGACTTCTGCTGATCATGAATATCTTGTGAGTAGAATACATGGTTGGAACTGCTTTACCTATTTTGAATTTCATCTAGCACCATGCAATGGTACTGTCTACAGCACATTTATTTAAATATGTAGGAATGCCTGTGCAAAGTCCAAGAAACATCTGGTTAATAGTGGAAAAATTGTGGAAAATGAAACTAAAAGGTTTTGTGTGTCCCTTATGAAGAACATGTAGAACTTCTTTCTTTCTCCTCTTTAACAGAAAGGACTATAGGTTATTAATTAATTCATGCTAAGATGTTTATGGTTCTATTATATGAACTTGATACTTTTTTATTCCTCCATGCTACCAAAAGTGAAATTACTATCTTCTTCCAACTTCAACATCTGAACTAAGTTTGACATAACATTTAAAAAGTGAAAGTAGTGTATTGGATGAAACGAAAGGAAAACACTGTAGAAATTGATAGTAAGAAGAAATAGTGACCAACTTAAACTTGAATTGGTTTTACCATTATAGAATTACATGTGTAAAAGTGGTGTAGGTATAGGAGTAATTGATAGTTGGTGACCATGGTAAACCAAACCCACTGGTACAATGGTTAAGTTGATGGTGTTTGGTGAGGGAGCCTGCCTGGTCACGTGAATGGGAGGTTTGGCATTTGCAGGCTATATAGGGATAATTTGGAAAACATAATGAAAAAGGATATATAAAACTAGAAATGCTTTTATATGTATGTGTGTGTGTGTGTGTGTGTGTGTGTGTGTAACTGAACCATAAATTTTGGGACTAAGGCTTGGTTATTGTTATAAATATATCATTTGGATGTTCTGGATATGGATATGCAATTAGTTGCAATTAGATGACCACTTTGATATTATTCAGAATCACAGATCATTAATTACTATTTTCAATTTTAGCTCATGCATATGGGTAGGTGCTCATGCATGTATACATAAACAAAAGACATAAGTCCACTATATCTTTTACCAGTCTTCCTAATATGATTTTTTTCTGCTTACTAATTCTTAGCGTCATTTATTTTTGCAGTATAAGCCAGATTCTTGCGAATTTAAGTCTCACAAAGGCGATAGACTTAAAGTACACTATCGAGTAAGTTGCATTGCAGGTTTAGTTGCATGATTGATTACGTGATAATTGTTTCAATAGAAAATGATATTTTTTTGTTTATCAACATATCATTACATGAAAATCACAACATTTCATAACTTGGTCTATGTTATTTTTATTAAGGTTCAGAAATTCTAATTGCCACATTTGTTGAAAATGCTTCTGGTCTGGAAAACTTAATTATTATTAAGGAATTAGCAACTTGCTTGCTTACTGGACAGAAGTCATTTGATGAACTGATCTGGTTAAGAATTCACCTCAGTTATGTATTTAAAGAAGCATAAGCCTCTGTAACAGTTTGAATAAATGTAAAACCTCATCAAATTTTATAGCTGTTGTTATAAAGAAACAACTCTATTTCCTCATAGACAAGGAAATATTTCAGAACCAGGCAAGACAAGTGCATTAAGGGTATGCACAATTCAGTTTGATTGGTGTTGAGAGGTACCTTTACATCAAACCATTTTTTTCAATTTGAAGAATTCTCAAACCGACACCAACTAGAACTGAGTTTCTCCTTTCTAAGTTTCTCTCCTTTCCCCCTCAATTTTCATGGCAAATAAATAAAGCAAAGATAACCTAAAATAAATAGAAATTTGAAGATTGAAAGACATATCTAAACACAAACCGCGGTAGGCGGTCGTCCAATGGGATGATCAAGTTGAGGAAGGGTTTGCATTTGGTTGGAGTGAGTGGAATGGAAGGGTAGTAAATCTCTGCCTGAATAGAGCCAAAAGTAGTGAGAGGCTTGGGTTGATGAGCATGACAGCCATTGCCACCAACTTCACCATGCCATCAAATGAATTGCTTATTTGCATTGACTATTATAGTAGTTTAGATTAAGTTTTTGAATAATCAATTTCATAATTGAATATCGTATTGGATAATTTTGGTCAATTGCTTATTAGTAAGTACAAAATTTATGTTAGATTGCCTCTTAATTAATTAATTAATTAATTAATTTTTAAAAATAGTATGAATTTATTTATTTATTTATATAGAAGTATTGGTGTTGATTAAATTATTATTCTTGAATTAATTATGTTTAAGTTTCTCAAGAGAAAACCAGGGTCAAAGCAAGTACCACTTAGAAAACAATATTAATAATGCATTTAAGCTTTTTGTATTATATTTAAAGTTTGCACTGCAAAATCCTAATTACTAGAGATGATTGATCTCTCATTTATTGTTGACTTCCTGATTTTCTTTAGGTTTTCAGTAACATGGTCATAGTAATTCAGTACGAGTGATAATTTCTTCCCTTTCCTTGACATTGCTTGTATTGGAGGCCTAATTGCCTCATTTCTCACGTTGACTAAATTGTTCTTTTTTTTTTTTTTTTTGATAAGTAATAACTTTTATTGATATCAAAAATTGTTCCACACACACACACACACACACACACACACACACACACACATACATTTATATATATCCTTAATGTAATTTGGTACTGGTAGCAGTTAAATTTGTTCATGTCATTGATTGAAAATACAGGAAGGGTTGGATTTGTCCAGTGAATGAAAAGAACTATATTTCCTTGAATGTCACCAGAAATATTTATTTAAATACAACTTTTATGTATGCATAGATACATTCACATGTATACACACAAGATTAACTTTTTCTTGTTACAAGGTAAAATATTAGCTGAATTTATTTTAAATTGCTATATGGTTCAGTTGTAACTTGTAACTCTATAAGTGCATTATAGTTTCTACTTTTATTTTGCAGGGAACACTTACAGATGGAACTGTTTTTGACTCTAGTTTTGAAAGGGACTCTCCAATTGAGTTTGAGGTTGGGACTGGTCAAGTTATAAAAGGTATGTGGTGCATTAACAACCACGTACTGTTTAAGTACTGATTCTCCTTCAGTCATTGCAATTACCTAGGTCTAGCATTTGAATTGCTCATGCATGCGTGTGCATGAATATGAGTGTGATGAATGAAACATCAATAAAAATGATCTAGAGTGCAAAAATGGGCAACAAAACAGGGATTTGAATCCATACCCTATTCAGAGGGGAGAGAGAGCTGTATCACAAGGGTTGGTGGTAATGCTCATTATCATGGAATCTAATATTTGTTAAATCTATAAGTTACAATGAAGACAAATGATTTGCAAGCCCCTTGAAATCCGTTAAATGATATATGATGCATTATAAAGACCTTAATATGANTATTTTATTTTATTTTATTTAGAGAAACAAAAATACACACATAAGAGAAAGGAAAAATGGTTTTAACAAAAAAAAAAAAAAAAAAAACCACAAAATCGTTTCAAAAGATATGGTAAGTTTTAACTTGTAGGGACTCAATTTGGATTGACCCTGAGTTTGGATGGGTTTTCAGCCCAACAAGCCCAAACAATAAATTTATAGAGAGTGTGTTAAAGGTTTAGGCGCTGGCCGTCGTTCATCAAGCATGAACTTTTATTTATAAAAAGATACTTAGAGTTTCTATACAACCGGGAGGACGCTCCTCGGCCCATGGCCGAGGAAGCCTTTTTCTTCTCTTTTTTCCTCCTCCCTCCTTTTTTACTTTACTTGCTTTCCTTATATAGTCTTTATCTTCCTATCTCCTTATTCCATCTGTTGATCATTCATTTGCCTCTCTTCTTGCCGTCCGTCCCATCAGAGGCCTTATCAGTACTCGAGTGGTTCACTCTGATCAACGTTGCCCTGCTAAGGGGTTATATTCCCATTAATGCGGCCAGGGGGGTTAGGTGAATGCATTAAATGCGAGGGTGACAGCTTACTTTGGGTCTGGTCTTTCCCGAAAATCACCCTCGTCAGGCCGAGGATAAGGAGGTTCTCGGCGTGGATTGGGAAAAGAATCTTTCCCCAATTTAGCCTTGAATAGTCAGTGTTCCTCGGCATGGGCCTTGGGCCTGCTACCCGATGGGCCGAGGCTATCAGGCCCATGGGCCCCACATAACTTTTAAGGGAGAGTAAGATAAGTTATATTACACACAACATACTCTCTTAAGAAATATAAGAAAATGATAGAGTTTAGTTATAAAATTAGTTGTAACCTTAGGTTACAATCTTACTCAATAAAATAAACATTACCATATATTTTGAAAATCTAACCATTGAATTGCATGTTCTTTATACTCTTAATACACATATAAATTTTTTTGTCAATTAGATATTATTTACTATATGATTTATAAGATTATATTTTATGTATAATTTTAAACTACAAAACTTACAATTTAAACAATTTATTAATGACTTAGCTATTGATCTTTAATTTTCTAAAAATTTTGCAAACATGGAGGATATAAGAAGAAGATGTAATCCAATAGTGGTTTTGTCAAAATTCATCTCCAATAAAAGGATATTTAGTAAGGTTGTAGCACAAAGCTATAACTAATTTTGCAGCTAAACTTTGTTCATAAAAAAAAAAAAAAAAACTATTCTTTTTATTAAAAATAACACATACACATGGAAAATAAAAAGTGTTTTGAACTGATTTTAAAAAACAATTATTATGAAGCGTACACTAAATATTCGTAACACCATTACACCAATTAAGGTTAGTCAAAAGTCATAAGAGCATTCTTATCAAGAATGCTAAATATTTTAGCATTTACTATTTGAAAATCCTACTTTATCAATTTTAACATACCACTTTACAATCCACCAAACATCAAAATTTCTATTATTTTACCACTTCATTTAAATATTCTTTTTTTATTCTTTCTTTAGGTTTTCTTTATTCTTTCTTTTTATGTTTTCAAATAACTACCATTAAACAAATATTAAACAATTTTTTTTTTAGTATTTATAGCATTTTGTAGCTGGATTGCAAAATAAATAAGATTTGAGAGTATTGATGGAGTATGCTTTTTAGTATTTATAGCATTTTGTATGTTAAATTTTAGCATTTATAGCATTTGCCCTTCTTGATAAGAATGCTCTAAGCTGTAGTGTTTAATATTGGTCAACCTATATGCCAAAACCCAAAAGATCCCATTTATAAAAGTCTTGGTCCTCTTGGATACTAGCCTCCTAGGATAAATTTAAAAGTATATAGACTAAAATGAAATACTTAGAGCATCCACATCAGTGGATGGAAAATCTTGTATAATAGAAAAAACTACCATTTTTACACATTTTGTCTCAAAATTGCTCCACATCAGTGCTTCCAAAATCTTGTATAATCATGTATATTTATCCATGAGCTACATAGCTCATGTATTTATTATTTTAATAATTTCAGTTCACACCAATTTTTCTCTCTCTTCTCCGTGCACAACGACTTCAACTCCTCATCATCTTCTCCTCAGATGCACACAAACACAAACACACCCACACACAAACACATCCACATAAACAAATCAATACACAAACACATCCACATAAACAAATCAATACACAAACACACCCACACACAAACAAACCCACACAGACAAACTCACGCTACAGTTGCTTGATCGGTGCTTGACCGAGAGGGAGTGGGTCTTGTTGGAGATCGGTGTTCAGAGATCGGTGCTTGCTGGAGATCTAACCGATCAGTGCTTGCTGGAGATCTAACCGGGTATAGAGTTTGGTTTTGTTTAGAGATTAGGTTTTTTTTGGAGATTGGGTCTTGTTTGAGAAGTGAAGTTGTCTATGGAGATTTGACCGGTATAGAAATGGAGATAAAGAGAGAGATGACCGATCGGTGCTTGCTGGAGATCTGACTAGGTATAGAGATGAGTTTTGTTTGGAGATTGGGTCTTGTTTGAGGAGTAAAGCTGTGGAGATCTGACCGGTATAGAGATGGAGATAAAGAGAGAGATGAGTAGAGAGAGATAGCAACAAATCAGAAAAATGGGTAGAGAGAGAGAGGGAGAGAGCGTATGTAAATAGGTAGTTGAGAGGAATAATAAAAAAATTGAGAAGAATGAATATTTTATTAAAAAATCTTGTAAAATAGATAAACTGATGTTGAGATTTTGTAAAAATAGAGGTGTAAAATAGAAAAAGTAAGTTTTTAGTGTAAAAATAGATGTGTAAAATGGATGGACTGATATGGATGCTCTTGGAAGGCCAAATGACCATTTCCTTTTTCTTTTTCTTTTTCTTTCTTTTTTTTTTATTTTTATTTTTTTTTTGTCAAAGGATGAGTAATTAAACCTTTTAATATATATCTTTATCTAAAAAAAAAAAAAAATTTTTTTTTTTTTTTTTTTTTTTTTTGTCAAAGGATGAGTAATTAAACCTTTTAATATATATCTTTATATCAAAAAAAAAAAAAAAAACCTTTTAATATATAAACCAACAGAACAGCAGAGGGAAAAACAAACACAAAGCAGCGTAGCGGAAGAGAAGAGTCAAGAGACAGAATGGCGAAGATGAGTTTGACCGCTCCAATGTTCCTCTTGTTGCTCCTTTCCACACTAGGTTAGTACATAGATGAAAAGAAAGACAACATTTTTCAATGAATGATTACCTTCTTAATTCTTGTTATATGTAATTAGCTTTTGTTTTTAATATGTAAGTCTTATGGTATGGGATTAGATCTGAACATTCACGTTAAACATATGGGTTTTTGATCTAATATAGTTTTAAGAATGTCATTTCCAATAATGGGTTCATTTTTTTTTCCCTCTTTTCTTGTTCAGTTTCTGCGAAGAAAGGCGATGTCACTGAGTTGCAAATTGGGATCAAGGTAAATTTTCTCATTTCGTTTTTGCTTTTGTTTTTCTGTTTTTGTTTTGGGTTTTTTGAATCGGACTCTTTATGTGAATTGAGGTTGTAACTGGAAATGACCTATATCAGACTTGCTTGTATTGGAATGTTGGGTTAGTGGTGAATTTGAAAAATTAACAAAATGAAAATACGTACGTGTGTTGTCTACTAAAGTTCCTCTGTGTTGATTTGTGATGGCATATGTTAAGGTATCTCATTTATCCGATATAGACATCCTCCCTCTTAGACTGTGTAAGTCCACACGCTATGAGAAGGAGGATACATAAAAGATAATTATTGAAATATGTGAGAGTGAAGAATTCGCTAGACAGTAAATTTTTGATGGATAATAGGGTTGAATAATTGAATTGGTAAGCTTTCTACACCGGGTATGACCTTTATTTTTTGTAAGTTACATACATAGCTGGTCAATCTTGAACCCATGATCCCACTCTCCATCCTATTGTTATGGAAGTAGGATGCGCTAGGATTTTGACGGTTTTGATCGTTTGTTTGGATATTACGGAGAGGATAAGGACCCCTGTGAAAATTGGTTGATAACCATAGAACCTAGTAGTTTGTTGGAACTCTAATAGTTTGTTTGGTACTCCTTGTATACTTATATCGTAATATTCGCCTAAAGTTTCAATCTTCTTATATTTGTATTATTCCCATATGAATTGCCTGATATATGCCTAACTTTATTTTGCATCAAATCTAATATGGTCAGATGTCATCAATGAATTCTAGCTCAACTTGCACCTACTCTTCTTATAAGTTCTAGACGAAGCTTCAGGTCATGGGTTTCAGACTCATCTGGTGTCTATGTAACTTACCAAAAAAAAAAAAAAAAAAAAAGGTTGGACGTCATTCAAAAAGTGAAGATTCTCTGTTATGATCAATGCCATTCAAGATTCATAGACACCCGATGAGTCTTAAACCCATGACCTGAAGCTCCACCTAGAGCTTACCAATAATAAAAAGGTTGGATGTCATTTAAAAACTGAAGATTCTCTGTCATGATCAATGCCATTCAAGACTCATATAAGAATTCATTGCTTTAACCTGTCTAGCATGTAAGTTACATTTACCAGGACTTCTTGGACCTTCGTTCGTCTTTAGAATGAATGATTTGACGGTTAACTCAATTTTGACATACTTATAAAAAATAAAATAAAAAACTCAATTTTGACATGGATTTGGGAATGACCATTGATACACCAAAAACGTGGCAAATCTCAGGAAGTCTTTTGTGTTCAACTGCTAGACACACTCCTACACCTGACACTATAATTTAAGTCTATGCACCAAGGTTTATATATGCATATTCCTAGTAAAATCTATTTATTCCTTTGGAATTTCTTAGAAAAGGATAGTTTCATACTTTCTCTATCATACTTTTTAAATATAATTATGAAAGAGAATTTGTGAGGCTTGAGCTTGACTTCTGCTGATCATGAATATCTTGTGAGTAGAATACATGGTTGGAACTGCTTTACCTATTTTGAATTTCATCTAGCACCATGCAATGGTACTGTCTACAGCACATTTATTTAAATATGTAGGAATGCCTGTGCAAAGTCCAAGAAACATCTGGTTAATAGTGGAAAAATTGTGGAAAATGAAACTAAAAGGTTTTGTGTGTCCCTTTATGAAGAACATGTACAACTTCTTTCTTTCTCCTCTTTAACAGAAAGGACTATAGGTTATTAATTAATTCATGCTAAGATGTTTATGGTTCTATTATATGAACTTGATACTTTTTTATTCCTCCATGCTACCAAAAGTGAAATTACTATCTTCTTCCAACTTCAACATCTGAACTAAGTTTGACATAACATTTAAAAAGTGAAAGTAGTGTATTGGATGAAACGAAAGGAAAACACTGTAGAAATTGATAGTAAGAAGAAATAGTGACCAACTTAAACTTGAATTGGTTTTACCATTATAGAATTACATGTGTAAAAGTGGTGTAGGTATAGGAGTAATTGATAGTTGGTGACCATGGTAAACCAAACCCACTGGTACAATGGTTAAGTTGATGGTGTTTGGTGAGGGAGCCTGCCTGGTCACGTGAATGGGAGGTTTGGCATTTGCAGGCTATATAGGGATAATTTGGAAAACATAATGAAAAAGGATATATAAAAACTAGAAATGCTTTTATATGTATGTGTGTGTGTGTGTGTGTGTATAACTGAACCATAAATTTTGGGACTAAGGCTTGGTTATTGTTATAAATATATCATTTGGATGTTCTGGATATGGATATGCAATTAGTTGCAATTAGATGACCACTTTGATATTATTCAGAATCACAAATCATTAATTACTATTTTCAATTTTAGCTCATGCATATGGGTAGGTGCTCATGCATGTATACATAAACAAAAGACATAAGTCCACTATATCTTTTACCAGTCTTCCTAATATGATTTTTTTCTGCTTACTAATTCTTAGCGTCATTTATTTTTGCAGTATAAGCCAGATTCTTGCGAATTTAAGTCTCACAAAGGCGATAGACTTAAAGTACACTATCGAGTAAGTTGCATTGCAGGTTTAGTTGCATGATTGATTACGTGATAATTGTTTCAATAGAAAATGATATTTTTTTGTTTATCAACATATCATTACATGAAAATCACAACATTTCATAACTTGGTCTATGTTATTTTTATTAAGGTTCAGAAATTCTAATTGCCACATTTGTTGAAAATGCTTCTGGTCTGGAAAACTTAATTATTATTAAGGAATTAGCAACTTGCTTGCTCACTGGACAGAAGTCATTTGATGAACTGATCTGGTTAAGAATTCACCTCAGTTATGTATTTAAAGAAGCATAAGCCTCTGTAACAGTTTGAATAAATGTAAAACCTCATCAAATTTTATAGCTGTTGTTATAAAGAAACAACTCTATTTCCTCATAGACAAGGAAATATTTCAGAACCAGGCAAGACAAGTGCATTAAGGGTATGCACAATTCAGTTTGATTGGTGTTGAGAGGTACCTTTACATCAAACCATTTTTTTCAATTTGAAGAATTCTCAAACCGACACCAACTAGAACTGAGTTTCTCCTTTCTAAGTTTCTCTCCTTTCCCCCTCAATTTTCATGGCAAATAAATAAAGCAAAGATAACCTAAAATAAATAGAAATTTGAAGATTGAAAGACATATCTAAACACAAACCGCGGTAGGCGGTCGTCCAATGGGATGATCAAGTTGAGGAAGGGTTTGCATTTGGTTGGAGTGAGTGGAATGGAAGGGTAGTAAATCTCTGCCTGAATAGAGCCAAAAGTAGTGAGAGGCTTGGGTTGATGAGCATGACAGCCATTGCCACCAACTTCACCATGCCATCAAATGAATTGCTTATTTGCATTGACTATTATAGTAGTTTAGATTAAGTTTTTGAATAATCAATTTCATAATTGAATATCGTATTGGATAATTTTGGTCAATTGCTTATTAGTAAGTACAAAATTTATGTTAGATTGCCTCTTAATTAATTAATTTTTAAAAAATAGTATGAATTTATTTATTTATTTATATAGAAGTATTGGTGTTGATTAGATTATTATTCTTGAATTAATTATGTTTAAGTTTCTCAAGAGAAAACCAGGGTCAAAGCAAGTACCACTTAGAAAACAATATTAATAATGCATTTAAGCTTTTTGTATTATATTTAAAGTTTGCACTGCAAAATCCTAATTACTAGAGATGATTGATCTCTCATTTATTGTTGACTTCCTGATTTTCTTTAGGTTTTCAGTAACATGGTCATAGTAATTCAGTACGAGTGATAATTTCTTCCCTTTCCTTGACATTGCTTGTATTGGAGGCCTAATTGCCTCATTTCTCATGTTGACTAAATTGTTCTTTTTTTTTTTTTTTTTTTTTTTTACACACACACACACACACACACACACACATACATTTATATATATCCTTAATGTAATTTGGTACTGGTAGCAGTTAAATTTGTTCATGTCATTGATTGAAAATACAGGAAGGGTTGGATTTGTCCAGTGAATGAAAAGAACTATATTTCCTTGAATGTCACCAGAAATATTTATTTAAATACAACTTTTATGTATGCATAGATACATTCACATGTATACACACAAGATTAACTTTTTCTTGTTACAAGGTAAAATATTAGCTGAATTTATTTTAAATTGCTATATGGTTCAATTTTAAATTGCTATATGGTTCAGTTGTAACTTGTAACTCTATAAGTGCATTATAGTTTCTACTTTTATTTTGCAGGGAACACTTACAGATGGAACTGTTTTTGACTCTAGTTTTGAAAGGGACTCTCCAATTGAGTTTGAGGTTGGGACTGGTCAAGTTATAAAAGGTATGTGGTGCATTAACAACCACGTACTGTTTAAGTACTGATTCTCCTTCAGTCATTGCAATTACCTAGGTCTAGCATTTGAATTGCTCATGCATGCGTGTGCATGAATATGAGTGTGATGAATGAAACATCAATAAAAATGATCTAGAGTGCAAAAATGGGCAACAAAACAGGGATTTGAATCCATACCCTATTCAGAGGGGAGAGAGAGCTGTATCACAAGGGTTGGTGGTAATGCTCATTATCATGGAATCTAATATTTGTTAAATCTATAAGTTACAATGAAGACAAATGATTTGCAAGCCCCTTGAAATCCGTTAAATGATATTTGATGCATTATAAAGACCTTAATATGAGAGAGAGAGAGAGAGAGAGAGAGAGAGAGAGAGAGAGAGTCCAAAGGTTTACATTTTGTAATAATTAGCTTTTGTGGCATGGCTCTTAGAGAGAGAGTCCAAAGGTTTACATTTTGTAATAATTAGCTTTTGTGGCAATTGCCAAGAGCCATGTAGCTCAATTGACACCATAGAGTATTTCCAGCAAAGACATTTAGGGTTCAAATCCCCACACCCCTATCATAACTATTAATGAAAAAAAAAAAAAAGCTTGGTGGCAATTGCTTTATATCTAAGTTCAGCAGACTTTGAGCTGTGTGCTACTTGGATCTTACTTAATGGAATTTCAATGTACACATGGCTTAGCTTAAGGTTCCTTTTCTTTTCAATTATAGTGGTTCAAAACTAGAAGCAGTCTTTCGTTTATAATGAGGCCCATCTTTGTATCTACACTTGGCTCATCATGGTGAATGTTGGACTGCTGCTAGATATTTTGCATGGAGGTTTCTAATGGCTGAAAAACCTCTTCTTTCAGGGTGGGATCAAGGGTTGTTGGGAATGTGTGTAGGTGAAAAGAGGAAGTTGAAAATACCTTCAAAACTTGGTTATGGGGACCAGGGTTCTCCACCAACCATCCCAGGTAACATTTTCTCTCATTTCGTATTATAATCTAAACATATTGCTACTCAATATAATTAAAATTAATGTTTAACAGTGTCAAGATTGAGTGCTGATATAGTAGAGATATCTTTCACACCGTCCCCATGAGGGTACCCTGGTTATGGGCTCATTGGCCTAGGATGGACATAAACTTGGACTTGGAGGTCCTAGGTTTAATCCACCGCACTATCGTTCTATGACATTTCCGGGGTGTCTCATGGGAATAGCTAGGGTTGTCTATGATATATTTAAAAAATTACTAATAAATAAAATAAGATGCCATGGAATTTCAATTGAGCAACAATTATATATATGCATGGACACACATATATGAACTAATTTTTCTTTCTAAGTTTCAAACTTGAGTTGACAAATTTCTGCCATGTATTTGACAGGCATTAAATTTTTATAACTAATTTTACCATTTTTTAAATGTAGGATCGTACTTCTAATTAAGAAAAATCCTAATGGTTAAACATTTAACGATAACCTCTCTGCTTATAGAAAGGCAATACAAGAAAGAAAACACTTTGCACATGATAACAAAAGTTATCATTATTATTTTTTTGTTTCATTAACGTGTGCATGTGGGAAGGTTTAATTCATGTTTACAAGAGAAAGAACATAAATTTAGTAGCTATCAAAAAGAAAAGTACTATCTTTTCTTGGAAAGACACTTGTAGAAAACTTTAGTTCTTTACTCTTTTCATCTACCTTTGATACTTCATAAGAATTTCTTGGAGAAAGACAAGGAATATGTTTCAGCAAAAGTTTGCTCTCCTTCCACAGCAGCTCTTTTCTCTCTTTACTTTCTTGTTTCCTCTAATTTTTTTTTCTTCTCAATTACGGCAGTACTTTTTCTTTAGGAAGCTAAGAGAGTTTTTGGATTTGACTTAGCCTCCAAAGCTCTACTCACAGTACATGTCAATATTAGCATAATTAAGTAAAAGACAATAAAAAGTTGAATTTGTATAGTTGCTTGTCATGTTTGTCTCTTATGTGAAACTATACGTGTTATACATCATTGTTCAATATGGGTTAATTTGTATTTGTTTGAAAATTACAGGTGGTGCAACACTGATATTTGAAACAGAGCTAGTTGCAGTGAATGGAAAACCATCAAGCGATGAGAAAACAAATGATGATGAGCTGTAGGCGGAAGAATTGTTTATTAGCAGTTTCGGTGTACCTGATATCTTAATTTTGTGCCACCAGATTGTCTTTTCCATCAGACTATGATTTTGAATGTTAAATGACTAGATGGTCTATTTATCTTGAAATGGAAGAATTTCTATGCAAGCCATTTTTTTTTTCTTATTTCTTAGTTTGGATAACAAGTATTCATGCTTCAACTGTGATCAGTGTCTGCCTAAACTAGGCTCCATATATAAGAACATTTTGAGATTTATCTGGAAGCATAAGTCTCCTCACTATAGTGGGAGTTTTTGGTTATCAACATGGAGTGATTTAGAGATGAGTGTTAATGCCTAGTTGTCTACCATCGACTTCTATTGTAAAACTTAGGTATATTTCTTCAGTTGTTGAACCTTAGGTCATTCACTTAAGTTCAATCATATGTGCTACATTGATCAATGTAACCACACGGTTGAATTTAACTTTCAAAGGCCAAGCCTGTATTGATGTTGAATGATGCCAACCAACTGACCTTGGTTAACAGGAGACTAGTTCTATCGACTGCTGTTCTGGGAATTAAGAGGCTAATTTGGAACTTCTCACTAAATTTAACATGGCATTTTGTAATTGGCTAAACGAATTTTTGCCTCCTACAATTGCACTTTCTCCTACTCAAAAATGATTTATAAATTTATAATATATATATATATATATAAATAAATATAAAACTCAAGTAGTCGACTTAGGGTGAGGCCAAATGGAACATTTATATCCCAGGAGTTGCAGCTATTTAGCACAGACATTGTTTATCGAGTGTATGCTTCTAGTTCCAGAGGATTTACTAGAGGTATGGCAACCTTGTTTTAATGAGGTAAAAACTTGTAATTTCATGCTTTCTTTTTTAATATTGTTACATATTTTTATTTTACTATAATACATCTAACAGTAACAGCTTTTCTTACGGACCTCTATCATATCAATTAACAAGTTGTTACTACTATAACGAATACCTACAAATGCAATTTTATATCTTTGAAAATTTTACACATGAAAATATTGTAATTTTTGTTTTTTTGGCAATGGTTAGAAATTAGGAGTGTAAGATGTTGAATGATGCCAACCAACTGACCTTGGTTAACAGGAGACTAGTTCTATCGACTGCTGTTCTGGGAATTAAGAGGCTAATTTGGAACTTCTCACTAAATTTAACATGGCATTTTGTAATTGGCTAAACGAATTTTTGCCTCCTACAATTGCACTTTCTCCTACTCAAAAATGATTTATAAATTTATAATATATATATATATATATAAATAAATATAAAACTCAAGTAGTCGACTTAGGGTGAGGCCAAATGGAACATTTATATCCCAGGAGTTGCAGCTATTTAGCACAGACATTGTTTATCGAGTGTATGCTTCTAGTTCCAGAGGATTTACTAGAGGTATGGCAACCTTGTTTTAATGAGGTAAAAACTTGTAATTTCATGCTTTCTTTTTTAATATTGTTACATATTTTTATTTTACTATAATACATCTAACGGTAACAGCTTTTCTTACGGACCTCTATCATATCAATTAACAAGTTGTTACTACTATAACGAATACCTACAAATGCAATTTTATATCTTTGAAAATTTTACACATGAAAATATTGTAATTTTTGTTTTTTTGGCAATGGTTAGAAATTAGGAGTGTACCAATTCATGTCTTATATATCTTGGATCTACTTTGGAATTTGAGGTTAGGATTTTATTCAAAGAAATTAAAATAATGGCATAATAACCTATTGTGTTATGGGTAAGTATTTCCAATATCAAAGAGGTCCTTGGACGACTAGGCTCTTTAATCAATAACCAATTGGAAAGATAAAAAGCTTTCATTCAATAATGTACAACCCCATACTAAGAAATAATATACATCCAAATATATCAAATTAGAATTGTCAAAAAATTTATAAGATTCATCCAAATAAATCCAAAAATTTAGAGGATGATAAGTCTGCTCCAGACATTTTGTTTATATTCATGAAACTTGAAATTGAAATTCCATTGAAAAATGTCCTTGTGATAAATTAATGTAGCTTTTTTAAATATGAAGAATTTTTTTTTTTAATTCCAACTTGGTTACTTTATAAGAAAAAAATAAATAATATATAATAAGTTGTAATTAATGAAGTATAATATGAAACATTCAAAGTGAGACAGACTAACATGCTTAATATGCTATATATTAAGCGTTTCTATGTATTAAGAAGCGATTGGTTTATATGCATTTATGCATTATTTCTAAATTCTCATGCCACCTAACTAAGCCCCCCCACCCTTTTTTTTTTTTTTCAGGCCAACCTTTTTTAAAATTATTTTAGTAGTAAGCTAGTTTTATGTAATTATTATGGAAGATCACTGGTAGCCTTTGTTGAGTTTTGCATGAGCTAGTTTTAGTTTTATTTAGTTTTGCTTTTCATTTTTAGTAGTTTTCCACTTAACTTTGTACGTATGTCTACGAAGCAATAGTTGATGCCAAAAATTTTAGATCTAATCATGGATTTTAGTATGCCAACTACTAGTATTTTCAAAATTGATGATTTGGACATGATTTGTTTATCTAGTTGCAAAAAAAAAAAAAAAAGGATTATAGGTTCAGCAAGCGTTTGGATTATATTCACGTTTGGATGTTTTGCGTTTCAGCCCTTTTTATTTTTTTGGACCAGCGCCCATGAACAGTGCACCTAGGCATATGAACAGTTTTTTTGTGTGAATAGTAACTAAAAATTATTTTTTATTATTTTCAGTTTTCAACAAAATAAGCGGTATTTAAACACACCCTTAATTTTACTTGTGTTAATATCAAGCTTAGTCTAAATATTATCAGGTTGATCATGGTTATAAATCAGTAATACGAGTTTGAGTCATGTCATAGACCTCTTTATATAACAGGGAGATCTCCAACCTTCAATTCTAGGACGTTGGAATGGGTGCAAACATATATTTCACTTAGTCAATGTCATAAACTTGAGCATTAATTTTTTTTTTTTTTTTGGGAGATCATTATTACTTTAACGAATGGGTACTCTATCGCTGCTTTTTTGGAACCACTACACCCTAAAAAAAAAAAAAAAATTGCAGCAATCTTTAAAAATGCCATAACTGAGTAAAAATGCTTCATATAAAATTCTGGTCGAAATTTTTTTTATTATTCAAAGGAAGCTGTGTCCAATCTTTAGACCAAACCCTCTTTGTCCATGGATTTCTAGACTGTATCATGGACGGAAGTGGTTACAATTTGCTCTTTATTGACTACAAATGCAAAATTCTTAAGTTCCTGCCGGGGGCCACAAGGGTGGATACAGTAGCAAAAATAAGTAGGATTAAGGCCACCTGTTTTCTGTAAGCACCGTCCAGTGCCATTATACTGTTGAAAGCACTGCTTTCCACAGTCGTTAAGGACACAACTATTGGGATTCAATATTGTGCCAGTGATACAAGATGCATCAGCATCGGGCACCATAACTGCAACCACAAAAAATGATAACAAGATCAACAACTTTCACCCACAAAAACAAAAAATGTTACATTCAAACTAATGAACAAAAAAAAAAAAAAAAAAAAAAAAAAAAAACCAAAGCCACTCACACAACATGTGTTTTGCATACGTGAGGAGGTTAGTATTAATATAGCATATATAAAATAAAATACAAGCCTTGGGCTATTTATTGACTTCTTATCATTTTATCACATATACTTTTAAAAGCCCATATTTTCATATTTTAATTAAATTAAGTTTCATATGCTCTAAATATATTTAATTAAATCGACTATATTATTTCATACGAAGTCATTAATTTACATCTGTATTCATATATATATATATATACACACACTAGACTCTTCCACTCGTGTTGCACATGTTAACGATTTGTAAATATACAAAATAAAGAAATATTTATATAGCCTTCTTTTGCTAGCTTTTTTTAGAGCTTTTTCTTCCTTCATTTTGTTAGGCAAGGTAATGCAAGTACTCATATCTTAGCCCAAAGAACAAAGCTTTCTTATCTACTCTTAGTCTAAATAGAGTTTACTCCTCCAAACATAAATAATATTGTGACTTCTCATATACCAACATATTTATAAACTTCATGATGTTCTGTTTCTAAATAAAAAATAAAAAACCCTTACCAGTGAAAACAAGGAAAACAAATAGGAATAAATGGAAAAAGGAAAGCTTAGCCATCTGATGCAGTGTGGACTGTAGAAGCAAAATATGTCAATAACTACAACTGTTCCACAAAAAATAAATTCTACAAGAATTATAGACTAGTAGGCAAAAGAATATGACAAATCCTCTCAATAGAAACCAACTTGATAAAAACTTAATGATCATCATCTCCTCCTAAAGAGTATTTACAAAAGAGATTTTCACCTACTCCCTTCCGAAAAAGGTATTATTTGTAAAAATTCAATTCTATATAGTGGATTGATTTTTGCCTTTGGGATCTATAGGTTGTACCCTGATAAAATCCATAAGTATATATGTACCGGAGTTTCTAATCTTAAGAAAGTCTTTATTGTAAGTGACTTCAACAAAAAAGTCCTAATTAGTAGTGAGCCAACTGGTCTCTCTCCTGCCAATAGAACCCAATGGTCCCAAAAATCCTTGTTTGAAATAAGTACAAAAAACGAGATCACATAACAGAGACTCTGATTTTTGGACTAACTGGACTTGTTGGTATGCAAGACAAAGATAAAATGGTGATCGTATTTGTAAGAAAACAAATTACTAAGCATGTAAAAGCTAGGCTATATGATATGAGGATATACCCTTGGGAATTAAAAGAAAGGACAAGTGACATACGGGCAACATATTTAAAATTGGAACAGTCAATAACATCATGAATTCATGATCAATATGAATATCATTGTGGTACATGAGTCATAGAAACATATCTGGCACTGTTTCAAAGTGGTATTCCTTGAATATCTTTCCCATTTATATATATAATTATTTGGATAGAAGAGTGGAAAAATAGAAGATTTGGATAAAATGAACAAACAATATGAACTGTTATACTTAGAGCCGTGTCTTCTACTCTTTTTAGCTCAATCCTTTTCTTTTTCTTTTTCAGCCTTTTTCCCCAGTTTCCTTTCTTTTTCCTTGTTCTTTCTGTTAGGTGGTTTTTGCCTATATTGAGTTAGCGTGTTAAATCACGTGAAACAATGCATGGTCCAAATAAATCCCAACCTCCCACTACCAATAATATATTGAGATATATAATTATATGTATATACATAAAAGAAACGGTGACTTGGAGTCTTCATGAAAGTTAATCATAGAAAAAAAAAAAAAACCTTTTTCTAGAGGGCCGGGTTAGGTCTAAAACCAGAACCCTCAAACCAAACTGGCATACATTAGTATCACTGTTATTGTACATTTTTATTTATTCTATTCTCAAACACAATTTCTAAAGTATGTAGTAAACAGTTAGTGATTAATGGGTCCTTAATTTCACATGGAAACACAGGTTGTCCAATGGTGGCAGTGGCAGCAATTTTTTTTCTTCTTGTTTACTAATAAATAGAAAAGAGAGGAAAAAGAAGGAAATTTTAGTTTCAGAAACTTTTCAGATTTTGATCACTAGGGACCAATATATAAGATCAGTATGTATTTAATATCAACAACAAAATCAAGTCTTGTACGACTATCCAACCGAGCTTTTCTTGTGTTCACTCCAAATACAAATCAAAATATTGCATGTTTCTTTTGCTTTTCCACATAGACAGAGGGAAAATAGGGAGTGTAAGAAGATTATAGAATAGGAAAATTATAGAAACTGGTAAATAACGTGAACTATTAAGAAAGTATAAAAGATAGTATGAACATAAGGAATGTAATACAGAGCAAGATACAATAAACCAAAAGATATTATTATATTTAACAACCTTTTTACATCAAACATATGAAACTCAGAAGAACTCGGAAGAACTTATAATAAGTATGAGGTCTTTCCTCACTCTCTCTTGCCTTCCCAAGCTTACAAGGACTCTATTTAAAGAAATAAAGGAAAAGCAAAAGAAACATGCACTATTTTGATTTGTCAATTTGTGCTTCCACTGTAACATGAGCGATGGAATACTTGGAGTCTAAGGAAGATTCTCTTACGTGTCTCTTGGCATTTGGCAACCATACGTGGAGGCTAAGTGGACTTGAAGTGACGTGAGGGCATAGCATGCACCGCATGAATCAGGCCTCTCGGTCTCTATAACAGCTAAGCCTTAGATATCCAAATTGCTCTCTCTCTCTCTCTTAGAGTACTATACAATATATGCAAAAGATGGGGTACCTATGTAATGTAATACAAAGCTCGAAGCCAGGGATTTTAATGGTAGTAGTTCAGATTGTATATGCAGGGATGAATATACTATACAAACTTGTATCAGAAAATGGAGTGAATTTGAGGATCCTTATTGCCTACCTTATGTTGTTTGCCACTGCCTTCATGGTTCCTCTTGCTCTCATCTTTGAAAGGTGTTGTTTTTCAAATACATATATAAAAGCTATTTCTTTGGTGTAAAAATCCCATTAAATAAATATTGCATTCTACTTTGATTATATATCTACTTGTTAAAAATGTTTTTGGCATTTTAAGATATGCCTTCTAATGATTTTACATTTTGTTAATGTAATCTGTAATCTACGAAAATAAAACATAGGGAAGAGGGAAAATATAATGGAAGCTATATATATATATATATATATGCTTATGCCGCTTCAGTTAATGATTGTTGTTTACAACTTTGGCAGGAAGACCAGACCAAAACTAACATGGGTAGTAATGTTCCAGGCTTTTATTTGTGGGTTACTTGGGTAAGTTTCAGACATTATACTCAACATTGTAACTGGCTGGAAGCCAAATTTTTGCGGGGCGATAACAAGTTAAAATGCAATAAATAAATTGTGACATTAATCCTATTTTATCTAAAAAAATCATGGTGGAGAACTAATTGAAATATCACATCTTCCTTCTCTCTAAAAAATGAAGGCATTATATGGGGGTAATTATCCTCATTTTTTATAAGAATTAGAAAAGCTTAATCTAACAACTATATCTTGAAAATGATTTCCAACACCCAAACATAAAAAAGGTTTTGTCACACAAATGTGTGCTCTGGGGCCATTTCACCCCTTGACTTTTCAAAAATCTCTTGTCCCTTTTATATATAAATATATATATATATATATATATATATATGAGTAATGTTATAGACACAAACTATTTTTTAATATTTTTACATACTGCTGATGTGGTTTTAACATTTTCCAAATAATTATTATAAGTAAAAATGTGATATTAATGATGGGCCCATATTAGAACTGGTAAAAATTTGCCATATTAGCAATTTGTAAAAATGTTGTAAAATAGTTTGTGTCTGTAGTATTACTCTATATATATTTTTGGTAAAGAAAATATATAAATTTAGTTATAAATTTAAATAATGGCTCCCTAGATTTTACTAAAAACATGTAACACATTTATTTAGATGATTAACACATCTAGGGTACATAGTATGTTCAAAACTACTATATTAATTTTTTTTTCCCTTAGCTTTGCTTGTTAAATTTAACCATTTCTTATTATTTCTGCTTTTTCTTAAGAGATGTTCAATCATCAATGTATCATCCTTTCCCTTGGAGCTATCTATTGTTTATCTCATATTTAGTTATACAAAAATGCTTCAAAAAAGTACCTTAATCCAAGATTTTGAAGTATGATGGAAAACTTTTTTGGACAATTTTTTGAATAGCAAGCACATTCGCATGTACAATTAGTGGATAATATTTTTTGGACAACATATTTGACACAATTATTTGCATAGGATATCTAACAATTTGGACAATTGATATATTTTGTAACAGCTCTTTTGGATACCTTTTTTAACTAATGAAGCAAAACAAAATTGTTACATTCTATATTTGCATTTTGATTTGCTTCTAGTCTAACACAAATTATATTTGAAAATGATGATTTTTTTTTTAAATGTAATAGTAAAGTTCATTTATATAAACCATGAACTATGCAGTATTTAAGAACCAACAACTAAGTATCAAGCATCAAGAATCAAGAAAAAAAATAACCCCAATCACACTTACATCACCAATCTTCACTACTGATAGTTAAAAACAACTAAAAAAAAAAAAATCTCTCCAGAAAGACCCACATATATCATTTCACTTAAAAATATGGACGGCAATCCTGCCTGACCCTGCTTTGCCCCATGCGGATTTTCCCCACTCTGTAAAGGTAGTAGGCGGGAATGGGGTGAGATTTTAGCCCCATGCCATGAGGCGGGGCTAGGATGGGTTTAGACTTTTTAAAACCCACCCTGCCCTGCCCCACCTCGCATTGATAAAAGTTATAAATGTAAATTTTTCATACACTAAAACCCTATTATTTAAATAAATATATCAATATTAGCTTATTTTATTCTACCTAACGTGGCTTTTTTATTCTATTTTGTTATTTGTTATACTATGAGATTTTTGTTTTTGTTGTGATATTGTCTTGTTAAATGCTTGGATAATATTATTTAGTTTTTGCTAAAAATCAATTTGATTTGATGGATAAATTTAGTTGTAATATCAAGTATATTTTTATTAATGAAATAGGTTTTATTAAAAAAAATGTAAAGGTTGTGAGGAAAATTAACAAANTATATATAAATATATATATATATATATATATATATATGAGTAATGTTATAGACACAAACTATTTTTTAATATTTTTACATACTGCTGATGTGGTTTTAACATTTTCCAAATAATTATTATAAGTAAAAATGTGATATTAATGATGGGCCCATATTAGAACTGGTAAAAATTTGCCATATTAGCAATTTGTAAAAATGTTGTAAAATAGTTTGTGTCTGTAGTATTACTCTATATATATTTTTGGTAAAGAAAATATATAAATTTAGTTATAAATTTAAATAATGGCTCCCTAGATTTTACTAAAAACATGTAACACATTTATTTAGATGATTAACACATCTAGGGTACATAGTATGTTCAAAACTACTATATTAATTTTTTTTTCCCTTAGCTTTGCTTGTTAAATTTAACCATTTCTTATTATTTCTGCTTTTTCTTAAGAGATGTTCAATCATCAATGTATCATCCTTTCCCTTGGAGCTATCTATTGTTTATCTCATATTTAGTTATACAAAAATGCTTCAAAAAAGTACCTTAATCCAAGATTTTGAAGTATGATGGAAAACTTTTTTGGACAATTTTTTGAATAGCAAGCACATTCGCATGTACAATTAGTGGATAATATTTTTTGGACAACATATTTGACACAATTATTTGCATAGGATATCTAACAATTTGGACAATTGATATATTTTGTAACAGCTCTTTTGGATACCTTTTTTAACTAATGAAGCAAAACAAAATTGTTACATTCTATATTTGCATTTTGATTTGCTTCTAGTCTAACACAAATTATATTTGAAAATGATGATTTTTTTTTTAAATGTAATAGTAAAGTTCATTTATATAAACCATGAACTATGCAGTATTTAAGAACCAACAACTAAGTATCAAGCATCAAGAATCAAGAAAAAAAATAACCCCAATCACACTTACATCACCAATCTTCACTACTGATAGTTAAAAACAACTAAAAAAAAAAAAATCTCTCCAGAAAGACCCACATATATCATTTCACTTAAAAATATGGACGGCAATCCTGCCTGACCCTGCTTTGCCCCATGCGGATTTTCCCCACTCTGTAAAGGTAGTAGGCGGGAATGGGGTGAGATTTTAGCCCCATGCCATGAGGCGGGGCTAGGATGGGTTTAGACTTTTTAAAACCCACCCTGCCCTGCCCCACCTCGCATTGATAAAAGTTATAAATGTAAATTTTTCATACACTAAAACCCTATTATTTAAATAAATATATCAATATTAGCTTATTTTATTCTACCTAACGTGGCTTTTTTATTCTATTTTGTTATTTGTTATACTATGAGATTTTTGTTTTTGTTGTGATATTGTCTTGTTAAATGCTTGGATAATATTATTTAGTTTTTGCTAAAAATCAATTTGATTTGATAGATAAATTTAGTTGTAATATCAAGTATATTTTTATTAATGAAATAGGTTTTATTAAAAAAAATGTAAAGGTTGTGAGGAAAATTAACAAAAAGAAAAGTTTTACGAGGTGAGATAGGACTTAATGGGGCCCCAAGGGGCAGGGATGAGGTAAGAAAATATTTCCTTCATGCGGGACAGGGCGGGAATAGGGCAAGACAAACTATGCAGGGCAAAGGTAAAGACCTCATCCTTCGACTTTGTCCCGTCTCATTGTCATCCCCACTTAAAACTCCCTCAAAACAAAGGAGAAAGCTTAACATTAAGGAGGCCTATATACACGCAAGGGAACTGTGATTTTTTATTATCCTAGATAACAAATCTAAAGGTAGAAATATGACCATAGGTCGGAGAAATGGAGAGATTGATAAGGAGGGTACAGTCACAGTCATATCTATTTACCACTCTGTTTTTTGAAAGTACTAACTGTGTGACCCGTGGGATATAATGGGCTCTTAGGCCAGGTGAATACAAGATTGAGCTATATGGGCATGTTAAGTATATGATCCCTAAGTTTTGTGTTTCCTTCGGCAGTAATAAAGGTCCCTTATGATGATAGTACTCAAAACAACTTTGTTTTGAGAAAACTCCTTAATCAAGCTGGGCTTCAATCTTGTCTAGACTGGACACGAGTGAAAAGAAAAATGGCTGGACTAAGGGCCTTGAAGTGAAATATATGCTAGCACCCATTCCATAGTCTGATTTTTTTTTTTTTTTTTTGAGAAGAAACTGAAATATCATTCAACTACAAGAAAACAAATACAAAGGCCACTAGGAAAAAACCACAAAACAACAAACACAATTACAAGGAACCAGCAATAGTTTAGACCAAAAACATAGCACCCTCAGATCTGGCTAACTCAAAAAAAGAATTTGGAATCTCCATTCTCCACATGACAGATTCTTTGATTCTTCTAGCTTGCTGAGCTAGTTCATGGGCTATTTTGTTGCTAGTCCTATTAATGTGTCTAATTTTTGACTCCTAGAAACTGCATAAACTTTGCACAATGCCCTTCACAATGTGGCTAACAACTCCTCTAACATCATTAGCTTCAACAACTTGGATAGTCAAGACAGAGTCACTCTCTATCATAACTCTCTCTAGGCCAAGCTTTTTTGCCAGCACACATCCCTGCTCCACTGCAGCTGCCTCAGTTTCCTCAACAGAATATCTTCCTTGGAGGGGCAAAGACATGGCTGCTACAAATCTATTGTCACTATCTCGAACTACAACTCCAATTCCTGAATGTCCATTGGCCAAAGGGATAGCACCATCCACATTAATGGTGTAAAAGCCCACAGGAGGAGGTTCCCAATGATCCTTCTTATACCTCGTGTTTAATTTTCAGACCATTTGCTTCTTTGAAGTCTTTAATCATATGAATAGCAGCCCCCCAGATGTGAGCTTCTGAGGTTCCATTTGCCTCATAAAGCACCTGGTTTCTATTGTACCAAATCCTCCAAGCCACCCTGAAAAATTTCTCCAAGTCCCTTTGGGTTCCTTGGTGCAGGATCTCAACAGCCAAATCTGGAATATCCATGTTATTTCCCATTAGACTAATAGGATAATCATCCCACATCCTCCAAACGTTACTAGCTATGTTGCATCTTAAGATAGCATGATCAATAGATTTAACTCCATCATTACACAGCGGGTATATGGGATTTACATGGATTACTTTTTATTTATATTTAGCATAGTGGGGATTGCATCCATACATAACCTCCATGCAAAAATCTTTACCTTTGCTGGAATATTTAGGTGTCATATCTTCTTCCACAGTGGAGCTTGAGTATCACTAGTAGATGATTCTCCTTTGTCACACCCTTCCAAAATTTTCCTAGCAACATAGTATGCACTTTTCATTGCGAAGACTCCACTTTTATTACCCACCCAAATTAATTGGTCCTCTTGTACATGGTAGCTGATAGGGATGTTTAAGATTGTCTCTACTTCAAAAGGCAGGAAGATTCTTTCTAATATATCTCTTCTCCATCTCTTCGTGTCTTGGTCAATCAAAGCCAAGACCATTGGGAAGTCCCCAAAATCTTTCCGTGGGGAAATAACCTTGTAAGTGGTTGGGGTTGGTAACCATTTATCATCCCATATGTGGATTGTTTTCCCGCTTCCCGCTCTCCACCTGATGCCTTGCTTTAAAACTTCCAAGCTCTTTTGGATGCCTTTCCATGCATAAGAAGGCTAGTTGCCTAGGCTGGCATTTAGAATATCATCATTTGGAAAGTATTTCACTTTGTACATGCGAGTTATTAGTTATGAGGGGTTGAATAACATTCGCCATCCTTGCTTTGCTAGCATGGCAAGGTTAAAAGCCTGAAGATCTTGGAAGCCCATCCTTCCTTCAATCTTAGATTTACACATTTTAGACCATCCTACCCATGCCATTTTCGACTCATTGTTTCGCTGCCCCCACCAGAAATTCCTCATCATCCCTTCAATTTATTCACAGAGGCCCTTTGGAAGAAGAAAACACCCCATTGAGTAGGTCGGCACTGATTGAACCACAGCCTTTATCGAAATTTCTTTTCCTCCAATAGAGAGTAGCTTCTCTTTCCAGCCTGGCATTTTCTTTCCCACTCTCTCCTTTATCTTAGTGAATACTTGTTTCTTTGATCTTCCAATTAGAGAAGGGATGCCTAAATATTTCTTTGGTTGGGTATCTTGCATTGCCCCTAAAATCTCCTTGACTTCTTTCTTGGTGTCTTCATCAATGTTTTGGCTAAAGAAAATTGAGGACTTCTCTGCATTTATTCTCTGGCCCGCTGCCTCTTCACACTTTTGGAGGATGGTTTGGAGTTCTTTGCTTTCTTGCCCAGAAGCTTTACAATATATCACGCTATCATCTGCAAAGAGTAGATGGGTTATGGATGGGCTTCCTCTACATATAGATATCCCCAAGAGCCTCTTGTTTCTTGCTACCTCCACAATCAAGCCTGTGAGACCTTCTGTACAAAGAAGGAAGAGATATGGGGATAGAGGGTCACCTTGGTGTAAACCCCTAGTTGGGATTATACTGCCATGGATCACCTCATTGATTAGAACAAAGTAAGATACAAAAAATGCAATTCATCATTAAGTTGATCCATTTGTTATTGAATCCCATTTTTTCCATAATTTTTTAAAGAAAGACTCATTCCACTCGGTCGTAAGCCTTACTCATGTCCAGTTTTACAACTATAAACCCCTCATTTCCATTTCTTTTTTTCTTCAAGTAGTGCATATTTCAAAAGCAACAAGGACGTTATCAGTTATAAGTCTTCCCGGCACAAATGCACTTTGGTTTTCTGATATGATGGAATTAAGGATTGGCTTTAGTCTATTTGCTAATACCTTGTAAATAATTTTATATGACACATTACATAAGCTAATGGGTCGAGATTCATTCATCTTTGTTGGCCTGTTTGTTTTGGGGATAAGAACAATATTTGTTTTATTTAGATTAGTTAGAGATGCATTAGCATTGAGGGTATTCAAAATTATATTACTAACATCTTCTCCAATTATGTCCCAATATTTTTGGTAAAACATAGCGGACATACCATCAGGGCCTGGAGCTTTTGTCAGGTGCATTTGACTGATGGCTTGGATAATCTCTTCTTTATGAAATTTTTTGGTCAGCTGCTCATTCATCTCTTTTGTAATGCATCTTTGAATAGTCTTTGCAACCTCCATTGCTTTTGTTAGAGAGGATTTCGTAAAAAATTTTGAAAAATAATCTATAGCAATATTTGCTATATCCCCCATGTTTTTGCACCATCTTCCTTCCTTGTCCCACAACCCTTTGATTTCATTTTTCCTCTTTCTTTGTGAAGCTCTGTGGTGAAAATATTGTGTATTTCTATCCCCCAATTTCAACCAATCGACTCTTGATCTTTGGTTCCATCTAATTTCCTCCTCATCTAGAAGCTCATTAATCTCTTTCCTCAAGGAGTCAATTTCATCCCCCTTACTTCCATCTCGGTATGCTTGAACAGCCTCTTGAAGTAGCTTTCTTTTTTCTTTAATCTTCTTTACATAGAACCCTAGGCCGTTTCGATTCCACTTTGTTAGTGTTTTAGCGTACTCCTTTAACCCACCAATTAAATAAGTTTATGAGTTGATACCCATTTGGTTTCTCCAGGTTTCTTGGACAATTTCTTGACATTTTTTACTTTTTGTTTTACTATTGAATGATATAATGTATTTGTAACAATGAAATTCTTCCCTCATATTGATGTAATGGTATCTGAAAGTACAATAAATTCTCCTGACCAAGACACACAAGGACACTCAAAAGTGAACACTTTCCTAAATTTATTTAATAATTGATTGCTGGATTTTAAGTGTAATTTCACCATACCGCTAGAGAATTTATTTTTCTTGTATTATCAAAATAGGACCACTAACATACTAATTAGCTATTGTGAAGTATTTTTATTGGGCGTTTGTTGCTATTTTGTCAAAGTGCAACCTTTATTTCTTGCTTGGATAGGCTTATAACCACATTGAAAGCCTCTGGCCACCATCTTGAGAGCCGATCATTGAGTTTCAGCTTTATTTCCCAATATTTTACTCAGAGGCATCAATTTCCCCCCAACAAAGATCAAGACCAGAAAATGTCTTAATCAAGAAAAATTTGACTTGAGGATGTTTTGTGAAAATCTCCTTCTTTGATTCACTATTTTTTAGCGAATATTGTATGTTTTGCCTCCATTTTGTCCTTTGAAAAAGTGCCTTTTATAGTTTGTTATAGTGGTAAAATAGGGATGTGGGGCGGCTCCTAGACGATGTGGGATTCGTTCTAAACCAGAGCTAAGTGCAAAAGGTTTTCCTTACATAGTTTCTAGAACCCTAGCTGTGTACGTATGCTTGTGCATGCCTGCGCATGGATAAGCATGCGTACGCTTTCGCGTGTATGTGTGTGCACACTTAGGGTTTCTAGCAACCTTTCTTTTCCAAAAATAGTTTTATTCCTTCTGAAAGTAAGTTGCATTTTCCATAAATATTTCCTCAAGTCAATTTTCACGAGATTGGGCTCTAAACCAGCCTTAGGCTTTAGAGTACTACCATTATTGGAAAATGGGGGCTCGTGTCGTAAGGGGTTCAAAACGAGGTGTCTACACCCGTGAAGAATTTCCTGACTCCCATACTATTATCACATCTCTTCTAATCTATCTATTATATCGATTAATCTATTATATCTATCTATCTATTATATATATATATATATATATATAAATATTATATAAAATTTGGATTCCCAAACTGGAGAATGCATAAAGTAATGACATGTGTCCCTTTCTCAAGGTATACAAGCAGGGCACATCATCTTTTCTATTGCTTTCAAGGTTCATTAATTACTTTTTCACATTAAAAAAAAATTGGCAAAAATGAAAATTACACCCTCTTTGTTTGACCAAAATTTATTTTAATTCTTTGACTTTACTTTTGTTTAATTGAGTCCTTTAAGTTTCAAATTTCTTCAATTAAGAACTCTCATCCACTTCTATTAATTGATTGCCGCTAAGTGCCCAATTAAGTTTTCACCAAAGATGTCCTCATAAGATGTTATATAGTGCTCCCATAAGATGTTTTTATGTTCTTGTAAGGAAAAATGTTTTCTTTATGAAATGAGATATATTTTGCAAGTATGCAAATTATTTTCAAGAATTGTATGAAAGATTTGTTTTAAAGTTCATCAAGAAATTATTTATGCACGATCAAAGAAATATTTAAGCATATCCGTGTATTAAGAAGCCTTTGGTTTATATGCATTATTTCTAAATTCTCATGCCACGTAACCCCCTTACTGAGTCTTTTTTTTTTTTTTTTTTTTTTTTTAGCTCACCCTTTTTTGAAATTTTTTTTAGTAAGCAGGTTTTATGTAATTGAACTATGGAAGAGCACCGAGAGCCTTAGTTGAGCTTTGCATGAGCTTGTTTTAGTTTTATTTAGTTTTGCTTTTCATTTTAGTAGTTTTCCGCTTAATTTTGTAGAGATGTTTGTATTTATGAATCAATAGTTGAGTGCTGGAAATTTTGATCCAATCATGGATTTTAGTTTTCAAATTTCTGGTATTTTCAGAATTAATGATTTTGTTATGATTTGGAGAAAAATATTATTAGATACTTTGTTTATCAAGTAGCAACTAGCAAATAGAAAAGTTTTTGGTTTACAGCTTTAGTTTTGACTGGTGTTGATGGTATTAACATGTCGATCGTGGTTGCAAATCCTTCATTTGGGTTTGAGTACACATATCTCTTGTAGAACTAGATCTCTGGCCTTCAATTCTCAGGCTTTGGAATGGATACTAGCATATATTTCACTTAGTACGTTAGTGTCATAAACTTGAACCTTAAATGATTTTTGATTTACATAACTTTGAGTTAATTAGCTCTTGTGAAAGGTAAGATATCGTTATTATTTTAATTAATAAGCTGCATATTATTGCAAGGAAGGTTGTCAAAATCTTCACCAACAGAATAGGCTAGAGTTGGTGTTAGTACCAAGGATGGTTGTATTAGTTTTTAGTTACCTTTGTTTTTTCCTCATTCTGTTCTTAAAACTCGTAATTTATACCTTATAAGCTTTAAATTTCTTTCCTGTTTCTCAAAAAAAAAAAAAAAAACTTTTAATTTATTTCCTCCCATACTCCACCTCAATTATTTTGGAGCCTGTGGCATTATTTCTTCAATCGATGAAGACTACATTACAGCTTTTGTTCTCTCTTTAAACATCTTCGATAAGGTATATTCAAAATCTCTAATCTTGTCTGCATCTTAGGCAAGCAATCTTAGACAGATTAAGACTCGTTTGTTAAATATATATTTCCAGAGATCATTAGCTCAAGGTCATTGACAACCAATCCTGATGGTTATAGGTTTTTTTTTTTTTTTTTGGCAGTATTATTCAAAACTCTTGTAATACGTACTTACTCTATTGCGGCATTTTTGGAACCCTTGCATCCAAAAAATGCAGCAAACTTGAAAAATGATATTATTGGGTAAAAATATTTCTTATAAAATTCAGAATTTTTATTATTCAAAGGAAGTTGTTTTGACCAAACTCTGTCCATGGATTTCTAGAGTGACTCATGGACAAAAGTGGTTACAATTTGCTCTTGACGACATATGAAGTTCATGCAGTATGGGCACAAGGGTGGATGCAATTGCAATAATAAGTAGGATGAAGGCCACCTGATTTCTGTAAGCACTGTCCAGTGCCTTTGTACTCTTCATAGCACTGCTTTCCACAGTTGTAAAGGACACAGCCACTGGGATCCAATATTGTGCGACATTGGGCATCAGCTTCGGGCACTAAAACTGCAACTACAAAAAATGATAACAAGATCAACAATTTCCACACACAAAAAATTTGTTACATTTTTAAACTAATGGAAATATATAAATAAAAATTAAAAAACCATAGCCACTCACTCAGCATGTGTTTTGTATATGTTAGGAGGTTAGTATTATAATAATATATGAAATAAAATATAAGCCTTGAACTATTTATTGACTTCTAATTTTGTCACATATACTATTAAAAGCCCATATTTTTCGATGTCATAATTCTAGTAATTTTTCAGTCTGGTTTTTAGAATAACAAATTATGCTAAGTATGTTGGTTTAAACTTTAAACTAATTAAAACTCATATTTTTTTTTTAATAAAACAACTAAATACAGAACAAATTCTAATTAAATTAAGTTTCATATTCTCTAAATATGTTTTTATTAAATCAACTATATTATTTTATAACGAGTCACTAATTTAAATTTGTAGTCATTAATAATTATATATAACTTCGACTCTTCCACTTGCGTTTCATAAGTTAACAATTTGAGAAAATATACAAAAATAAATAAATACTTTTGCTAGATCTTTGTAGAGTTTTTCATTCTCTCATTTTCTTAGCCAAGATAATGCAATTGCACATGCCTTAGCCTAAAGAGCAAGACTTTTTTTTTCCCTTTGTTAGTCTAAATAAAGTTTGTTCCTCCAAACATAAATAATATTGTAATTGTTTATGCACCAGCATATTAATAATTTTCATGATGTTCTGTCTTTCAAAAAAAAAACCCTTACCAGAAAAAACAAGGAAAACAAATAGGAATAAATGGAAAAAGGAAAGATTGGCCATTTGATGCAGGTTAAGTGTATAGAAGCAAAATATGTGACACACAATAACTACAATTGTTCCAAAAAAGCTAAATTCTACAAGAACTTTAGGCTAGCAGGCAACAAAATAGGAAAAACCTCTCAAAAGACACTAACTTGACAATAACTTAATGATCACCATCTCCACCTAAAGAGTATTTATAGAAGAGATTTTCACCTACTTCTTTTCGAAAAAGACATATGTGAGTGCACTGCGCCGCACTTGCGTGTTGCACGGCCTACTTTCTCATTTCTTTGAGAGTCGTCACCTGGTTTAGGCTCACATTTAATTATGAATATTATTACCAAGCCAAAAATTTCTAATATGCAATTAATACGCACATAAGGAAATATCTCATCACATCATGGAATAAAAGGAAAGAAATTCAAATAAAAGTAATTAAATCAAGATTCAGATCCTCTAGATTTCTTAGGGTATTCTACCAAATAAATTTCCTTAAATCTTAACTATTCCTTAATGATCTAGATTCTGCCATGTCAGCATTCTACTAACAATAATCTTAATTATTTTGTTTGCAATATTATTTTATTATTTTAAGAATTTTGTTAATAGAATGCTAACATGGCAGAATATTGACCATTAAATCATTAAATAGTGGTTAGGATTTAAGGAAATTTACTGGTAGAGTATCCTAGGAAATCTAGAGGATTTGAATCTATTAAATCAAATCAAGTCAAACATCTAATTAATTATATGTGGTTAGGATTTAAGGAAATTTATTGGTAGAGTATCCTAGGAAATCTAGAGGATCTGAATCCATTAAATCAAATCAAGTCAAACATCTAATTAATTATATAAATCAAATCATGCTTTAAAAGGAAACATTTTATTATAAACATGCCAAATATAATGTGGAGAATTCAGGAGAAAAGCATGTCAAATATTACTTATCATATTTCTATCCTAAACAGAGTCAAACCAAGTCATCAAACATGGAAAATATCATAGAAATTAATTCAATCAAGCAATCAAAACATGACTGATAATATTCTCAGGAGAATAAGGAATTTGAAAAATAAATTCAAAAGTTAAAATTTTAGTTGTATAGAAAAATTTGTGGTAAACCTAATGTACTATAACATAATTTAGAAGAATATGTACCGGCCACCTCAAAAAAGAATAATTATCAATCAAAAAACCAATATAATAGAATGATATATTTGTAGAGATAGAAATATGAAAAATATTTACAATTTTTTTTAAAATTTTTAGAACAAATTAAATTAAAAAAATTATATATTATATCACATTACAAAATAATTATATATTTACACGCATTATATGGGTATACAACTAGTGCAATATAATTTTGCAAAGCATGGGTCAACAACTAATATAAAATTAAATTATAATTCAACTAGAAAGAGGAAAAAAAAATGTATCATAACTGTCATGACCCAACGAACCCTGAATTCTGGATTTAGAACCATCATTGACATGTCAATACCAAGTTTAAACCTTTTTTTTTAGGGGGAATACCAAGTCTAAACTTGATATTAACAAGAACCAAATAAACCCATTAAAAAACAAAATAGGAAAAACCTCTCAAAAGACACTAACTTGACAATAACTTAATGATCACCATCTCCGCCTAAAGAGTATTTATAGAAGAGATTTTCACCTACTTCTTTTCGAGAAAGACATATGTGAGTGCACTGCGCCGCACTTGCGTGTTGCACGACCTACTTTCTCATTTCTTTGAGAGTCGTCACCTGGTTTAGGCTCACATTTAATTATGAATATTATTACCAAGCCAAAAATTTCTAATATGCAATTAATACACACATAAGGAAATATCTCATCACATCATGGAATAAAAGGAAAGAAATTCAAATAAAAGTAATTAAATCAAGATTCAGATCCTCTAGATTTCTTAGGGTATTCTACCAAATAAATTTCCTTAAATCTTAACTATTCTTTAATGGTCTAGATTCTGCCATGTCAGTATTCTACTAACAATAATCTTAATTATTTTGTTTGCAATATTATTTTATTATTTTAAAAATATTGTTAATAGAATGCTAAAATGGCAGAATATTAATCATTAAATCATTAAATAGTGGTTAGGATTTAAGGAAATTTACTGGTAGAGTATCCTAGGAAATCTAGAGGATCTGAATCTATTAAATCAAATCAAGTCAAACATCTAATTAATTATATGTGGTTAGGATTTAAGGAAATTTACTGGTAGAGTATCCTAGGAAATCTAGAGGATCTGAATCCATTAAATCAAATCAAGTCAAACATCTAATTAATTATATAAATCAAATCATGCTTTAAAAGGAAACATTTTATTCTAAACATGCCAAATATAATGTGGAGAATTCAGGAGAAAAGCATGTCAAATATTACTTATCATATTTCTATCCTAAACAGAGTCAAACCAAGTCATCAAACATGGAAAATATCATAGAAATTAATTCAATCAAGCAATCAAAACATGACTGATAATATCCTCAAGAGAATAAGGAATTTGAAAAATATATTCAAAAGTTAAAATTTTAGTTGTATAGAAAAATTTGTGGTAAACCTAATGTACTATAACATAATTTAGAAGAATATGTACCGGCCACCTCAAAAAAGAATAATTATCAATCAAAAAACCAATATAATAGAATGATATATTTGTAGAGATAGAAATATGAAAAATATTTACAATTTTTTTTTAATTTTTAGAGAGAACAAATTAAATTAAAAAAATTATATAATATATCACATTACAAAATAATTATATATTTACACGCATTATATGGGTATACAACTAGTGCAATATAATTTTGCAAAGCATGGGTCAACGACTAATATAAAATTAAATTATAATTCAACTAGAAAGAGGAAAAAAAAAAAGTATCATAACTGTCATGACCCAACGAACCCTGAATTCTGGATTTAGAACCATCATTGACATGTCAATACCAAGTTTAAACCTTTTTTTTTAGGGGGAATACCAAGTCTAAACCTGATATTAACAAGAACCAAATGAACCTATTAAAAAAAAAAAAAAACTATATGCTACTTGATATTCAGAGTATCTAATATTTTCTTCAAAATATAAGCAGAGTTAAAATCTCTTCCGAGTTAAGCGCAAGTCCCCCATAATGAAAAGTGTTAGGACATATGTGTTTTCACTTGTTAAGAACATATGTCACTTATTTATGTAAATTGGCTAAATCCTTTGACAAAACGCACTCTACTTGTAATTGGGTAGTTCTAGGTATTTTTAATACTTCAAGAAACAAGGTTTCAAGATCAAGTGTTGAAGTCATCATGTCTGTCAAAGAAAAATCAAGCTAAAGTGCAAATTCATTAAAGCTCGACACCTGCTCGATAGCTACCTCTACACTTGCTATCTGTTGAGATTTATAATTTCAGATTTTCTGATCTGATTTTCTTAGGATCTGTGAATATGCTTTTGGGTTTTCTTTTCTTCAAACTCTAAACATATAAAATGAAAAAAAAAAAAAAAAACTATATGCTACTTGATATTCAGAGTATCTAATATTTTCTTCAAAATATAAGCAGAGTTAAAATCTCTTCCGAGTTAAGCGCAAGTCCCCCATAATGAAAAGTGTTAGGACATATGTGTTTTCACTTGTTAAGAACATATGTCACTTATTTATGTAAATTGGCTAAATCCTTTGACAAAACGCACTCTACTTGTAATTGGGTAGTTCTAGGTATTTTTAATACTTCAAGAAACAAGGTTTCAAGATCAAGTGTTGAAGTCATCATGTCTGTCAAAGAAAAATCAAGCTAAAGTGCAAATTCATTAAAGCTCGACACCTGCTCGATAGCTACCTCTACACTTGCTATCTGTTGAGATTTATAATTTCAGATTTTCTGATCTGATTTTCTTAGGATCTGTGAATATGCTTTTGGGTTTTCTTTTCTTCAAACTCTAAACATATAAAATGATTGTTTTAAGAGCCGTCAAATTGTACACAAGTTGCAAAAGCATTGAGCAATCTCTGTTTAAGCAAATTGTGATCAAAGATGAAGTTCTTGACCTAGTTCATTTTCTCTGAAGAAGTTGCTGTGTATTTGCACCAAAGGGTTTTGTGACCAAGCATCTTCCTGATCTTCATCGTGTAGGATGAACTGAAGAACTTTGCAGCCAACCTCTTCTCCTTAGTTGGTGCTTTGAAGTCACGTACTGGGATCCGTGCATTGGTTAGTCGCGTACTAGGATCCGTGCATTGGTTCAAAAGGGAAATTGTCACTACTGATCAAGTCCAATTGGGTATTGGGATAAGGGTTCAACTATTGGTTAATAAGGTACTTGGGATTCTTTTACTTGTAACTGCTTGATTTGATAATAGTAGAGTTTCGAGAGTGGTGACCTAAAAATCACCCGGTGGGGTTTTTGCCTCGAGGTTTTTCCCCATTCGTAAACAAATTACCATGTCATTTAATTTTCGCTGCATATTTAGTTATTTGGGGATTTGTTTGTGCTTCCACGCAATTGCATGATAAATTGATTAATTAATAACTTAGCTAATTAATTAATTGATTTAATCACAAAGGGTCATTCAGTTTATGGCCTATCAAGTGGTATCATAGCAGGCACACTTTGATTAGGTTTAATCTTTGCTGTGTTGATCCATTGACCCCTGTTTGTCATGGATAGAGGACAGTCATTAATCATACCTCTTTTATTTGATGGCACTAACTATGCATACTGGAAAGTACGCATGAGAGCTTTCTTGCAGTCTTTAGATGAGAAGGTGTGGCAAGCTGTAGAGTTTGGCTGGACTAAGCCAAAAGAAGAACCGGCTGATTGGGATGATGCAAAGATCAAGGCGGCTAACTTCAACAGCAGAGCATTAAATGCCGTATTTAGCGCAGTCACCAATGAGGAGTTCAAGGAGATATCCTCAACTGAAACTGCTAAGGAGGCTTAGACCATCCTCCAGACAACCTATAAAGGAGCAAAGACTGTCAAAGATTCAAACCTTCAGAGGCTTACTACAAGTTTTGAAGAAATTAAGATGGAGGAAGATGAGTTGTTTGATGAGTTCTATGACAAGCTCAAGGACATAGTAAACTCAGCCTTCAATCTTGGGGAAACCATCCCTGAACCCAAGGTTGTAAGGAAGGTGCTCAGATCTCTACCTGAGAGATTCCATGTCAAGATTACGGCAATAGAAGAATCAAAAGATATTAACAAAATTCCTTTGACTGAACTGGTTGGAAACTTGCAGACCTACGAGCTAGGACTATCTAGGATTGACAAAACAGGTAAAAGCAAGAGCATGGCCTTGAAGGCAAAGAGCAGTGATACAGATGAGTCTTCTGATGATGAAGATTCCAAGATGAAGTCCTACATTACAAGGCAGTTCAAGAAGTTTATGAAGAATGCCAATGGGAGGAACTTCGACAAGGACCACAAACAATCCAGTTCTTCTCAGTTTAAGAGTCAAGACAAAGGGGAGAAGGATGCTAAGGATGGCGGTCAGTACACTATTCCTACAGGACCAAAGTGTTTTGGATGTCATGGATTCGGTCACATGAAGTGTGAATGCCCGACATATCTCAAGAGCATTGGAAAGAGTAAGGCACCTTGCTGCAACTTTGAGTGACACTAAGCCCGAAGATGATTCCGACAATGAGAATGACGAAATCTTAAATGCCTTCACTGCCACAGTCAATCCTACTGAACGGATTGTTGAAGAAGTGGATGAAGAAAAAGAATTTGTGAAGTCCAAATTTGAGAAGATGGATGATCAAGATGATATCCATTCAGCCTATGAGAAGCTTTACAAGCTCTCTGAGAAGTATGAGAAATTGTATAGGCTGGCCACCAAGAAGTTTAGTGATGTGGAACTTGATCGTGAAAAGTTGTCCACAAAGTTTGATGAGGCGAATCAAACTATTGGAGCATTGAGGTTTGAGAACAACTTTTTGGTTGAGAAGACCAAGAAGCTTGAAGAAGAGCTATCTCAAGTCAGAGCTCAATTGGAGAGGACTTTAAGTGCAAAGTTTGATGAGATGCTTAGCAATCAGAAATCTGCTTCGGATTGAACAGGCTTAGGGTATGGTCTTTCTTTCTCTAATACTGCTTCTACTAGTAATACTGTTTTTGTTTGCCCTACTAATGACACTGAAATTGAGAACACTGATGTTAAAACTGAATTAGCTAGTGAGAACTTAGACAAGGGTAAATCTATCTTAGGAGTACCCCCTAAGCAAGATAAGAAAAATACTAAAAACCCTAGGGCTAAAAAGGATAACTCTTAAAAGCCTAAACAAAAGAAGTAACATCTCTGTCATCATTGTGGAGCTACCGGTCATACTCGACCAAATTGCTATAAGTGGCTGGCCACTCAACAGAGCAACGGCATGATAGCATCTAAAAGCCAAAATCAGCTTCAATCCACTCTTACTCCTCTTGGAGATCTTTTAAAAGCCCTTATGTTCCTTTCGAACTTGAACAGGTTCAATTCTTTCCCCTCACCGCCGGTTCAAGGGTTCAATCAAAGGAAAGGTTCTTCCAAGGTGTGGAAGAAAAAGGACTCTAAGTGATTTCATCACTTTCTTTTCCCTTCTTGTTTTCTTTTTCTTGTTTGCTGCATTGCTTATGTGTTTTGCATTTTTTTTAGTCAGTTTAGTTTTATACTTTGTTTTGTTTAACATGTTTTTGTGTGTTTACTTTCAGTTTTGTTTATTTTTGTTTTTAATATAAAAATAAAAAAAATTTAAAAATTAGAAAAATACAAAAACAGTGTGTGTTTTGTGTACTTTGGTACTTGTGTACCTTGGATGGCCATTGAAACAAAGTTTCTAAACTTTGTATCTCTTATAACTTAGATGAGCATCTCTATGCACAACTAAGCAAGTGAGCTTTGTGTCTCTTGTTTGTGATGAGTAAGATTAAGTTATCTCTTAAACTTAACACTCGTATCACTCTTTTTGACGGGTAGGACTAGAAAATTCTAAGAGAAAGGCATAAATAACCATCTCACCACTGTTGCTCGCCAATCATAATATGACACCTGTATGCTTCAGCATAGGAAAAGTGTAGTGTCAAAGACACCTATATGCTTCGACATAGCAAAAGTGTAGTGTCAAAGACATTCGTATGCTTTGGCATAGCAAAAGTGCGATGTCAAATACTTAACATCTTGGGTATTTCTTTTCTCTCTTTTTATGCCCATGTATGATATGCTAAAAATAAAAAGAAAATATGCAAAGAAAATAAAAAGAAAAAAGATCAAAAATGTTTTAAATATGGTTACAAGCGTGTATTCTAGGAGATGTGGGAGTTATAGGATGTACCTCAAAGGTGATAGTCCCCATCAAACAGTTATGATTGTGTGCGAGTTAAAGTTATTTTCTCATATCTCAGATCGTCATAACATGTATACACGTATGCAATCTTGCGATGTTTTTCACACACAACACGCAATATTCTTTGCTACTTTTGATACATGTGCAGGTACAATGTGATTTGGCCATCATAGGTTTTACATGTGCTATTATATGCTTACTAAACTGTCTTGACTTGTTTTTGAAAAATAAAATTAGTTAAACTTGTTTAGTGTGTGTGTGTGTGTGTTTTTAAGGATCCATGTGCTTAATTCTTTGTTGAGAAATGATTTTGAGAGCTTTATATGTTGATTGGATCAATGGTTGAGGTGTATGTTAGATTGCATTCATGTCTGTGTTTTTCTTTTCTCGAAAAACTGTTTTTAAAAGTTGTCTCGACACCTCCTCGACACCTCCTCGATACCTGGTTATCTGTCGAGATTCTTAAGCCTTTTTCTTATCGCAATCTCGACACCTCTTCGACACCTGATGGATCGATCAAGAAAGTTCCTGTCTCCTCGATACCTCCTTGATACCTGGTCGATCGATCGAGCTCCTGCTCTTTGAAACTGGTTCTTATACCTCGACACCTCTCGATACCTTTAACTGTCGACGGCTATTTCCTTGACACCTTTCTCGACAGCATCCTCGATACCTCTCGACACCTCAGCTGTCGAGATTTCTGAGGTGTTTATTTAAGCTCCTGTCGCGATTTTCTCTTATTTCACTTGATCTCTCTCGATCTGTCCGAGGCGGTTCCTCTTCCAAACACCCTTTTCTCACTCAAATCTTCAAACCCACTTGATTTTTGGTCTTCCCTTGGTTTCAATCACTTGGTAAGATCTTATTTCCCTTCCTTTCTCATGCATTTCATGTTTTGAAACTTAGGTTTTGAGATTTTTGGAAATTTTTGGGGTTTTTCAAAATTAATGAGTTTTTCTTGAAATTTTGGGTTAGGTTTTCACTTAAATGTTTTCAAAATGTCATACATTGCATTTTATGTGCATTAGAATGATTTTACATGCATTTAGATGTGTGTTCTATGTTTGTGTGCTGGTAGGATTGGATTGGGCTGAGCCCATGATGTTCTTCAATTTGCATGTCACATGTTCATGCATTCCCATGCATACGTACTTCTTGCTCAATATATTTGATATATGTGAACTTTGTTAGGTCTTTTCTGATTGTCTCCCTCTCTATCTCTTTCTCATTCTTTTACGTTAGTAGTGTCTATGGCACCCAAACGTAAATTCACTCTGACTCAGAACCCTCTGCATTCTGGAGCTTCCTCTTCTTCTGATTCTGCTCTTCTTAACCTTCGGTTTCGTGATGGAGATGCCCACAAGGCATTTTTGGAGAACTTTTCTCGATGATGTGTTCATCTAGAACGCCAAGTCATTTTGGCGGACTTCACCGACACTGACCTTCCCTTTGTCATTCACAGTAGGGGATGGGAGTCACTGTGTGACGTCCCGGTCACTTGTCCTCTTATGTTGATTCAAGAGTTTTGCTCCAACATGCACGGGATAGATAGTTCAGTACCTCTCTTTTTCACTTACGTTCGAGGTATGCGCATCCTTATCACACCGCAGTTAGTTGCGGATGTGCTTAGGGTTCCTAGGATAAAGTTTCCTGACTATCCTTCCTGTGAGTGTCTGAGGACTGTGTCCAAAGATGAGCTCATTTCTGCCTTTTGTCAGCGCCTTGCTGATTGGGGTTAGCATCAGTACACATCATGTAGGCCTTTTGCTAAAGGTCTTAGATTCCTAAACATGGTGATGACGTTTGTACTCCATCCACTCTCTTACTACAACTCCATCACAGAGCCTCGTGCTCGATTTTTGTTATCTCTTTTAGAGCATCTTACTATAGATTTTTCTTCTCACTTTATTCTTTCTATCATAAATGTTCATCTTGATTCTGCGTCCCGTGATAAGCTTATCTTTCCTTCCGCTATCACGAGGATTTTACGCCATTTTTCTATTCCCTTTCCTATGTCCAACCACTTCACACACATCTGTGCCATAGATGTCGCTACCATAAAACGTAGTGAGGCTCAGTTTAAGTCGCGATAGACGGATTCCACTCCTCCCTCCCATTCAGCTCCCTCCAGATCTGCTTCACCTATATCTGCTCCTTCTTCCTCTACGGGTGATGTATCTCTTGGAGATATCATGGCGCAGCTGCAACGCATGGATACTCGCCTCAATACACTCTCCTCTGAGTTATATCAGGTGAATGTTCATGTTGGTCGTATTGCACGATGGCAGGCGACCATGAGTGGTTTTGCTTTAGAGGCTACTCCTTCACCATCTCTTCCAGCGGCTTCTGACTCTGAGGATGATGATGATGATGGTGATGGTGATGACGCTTCGGATGATGATAATGGAGATGCTAGTTTTACTGATGAGATGTCTACATGACACTCTACCCTTTGTCACTCGTGACAAAAAGGGAGAGTAGTTTTGGGTTATGAGAGTAGTCATCTTAGGGGGAGAGTTAGTATAGGACATTTTTGATAGGGGGAGTGTTGATATTTTTGAGGGATGTAGTGGGGTTTTGATGTATCTTTTCTTTTCTATTCTTTATAGATACATTGATTTTGTATATGAGATCTTTTGACCAATTTTACATACATTGTACTTATTTTCTCTATATGTGGATGTATATTTCTTTCACCTCTCTATCCATGTGTTGTTTCTTCTCTATCTTTATACACATATTCTTTATACTTGTATGCAATTTATTATTTCTGTTTCACACAAGATGCCTTGATGAGTTTTGTTTAAAGTGTTTCAGAAATACAGGTTGTCAAAGTCTACTTGCCATAAACTCTCTTCTTGCAAAATTTTTCAAAAGTTTGTGTTATAATAGATTTTATTGTATTCAACAAGTGAATATGAGTTAAGTGATTTATGACTTCTCTCATATGTTTATTTGTTTATTGTGGTTTTGTAACGGATTGCCAAAGGGGGAGATTGTTAGGACATATGTGTTTTCACTTGTTAAGAACATATGTCACTTATTTATGTAAATTGACTAAATCCTTTGACAAAAAGCACTCTGCTTATAATTGGGTAGTTCTAGGTGTTTTTAATACTTCAAGAAACAAGGTTTAAGATCAAGTGTTGAAGTCATCAAGTTTGTCCAAGAAAAATCAAGTTGAAGTGCAAATTCATTAAAACTCGACACCTACTCGATAGTTACCTCAACACCTGCTATCTGTCGATATTTATAATTTCAGATTTTCTGATTTGATTTTCTTAGGATCCGTGAATATGCTTTTGGGCCTTCTTTTCTCTAAACCCTAAACATATAAAAGGATTGTTTTAAAAGCCGTCAAATTGTACACAAGTTGCAAAAGCATTGAGCAATCTCTGTTCAAGCAAATTGTGATTAAAGACGAAATTCTTGACCTAGTTCATCTTCTCTGAAGAAGTTGCTGTGTATTTGCACCAAAGGATTTTATGACCAAGCATCTTCTTGATCTTCATCGTGTAGGATGAACTGAAGAACTTTGCAGCCAACCTCTCCTCCTTAGTTGGTGTTTTGAAGTCGCGTACTGGGATCTGCGCATTGGTTAGTTACGTACTTGAGAGCCGTGCATCAAAAGGGAAATTGTCTCTACAGATCAAGTTCAATTGGGTATTGGGGTAAGGGTTCAACTGTAAGTTGGTAAGGTACTTGGGATTCCTTTACTTGTAACTGCTTGATTTGATAATATTGGAGTTTCGGGAATGGTGACCTGAAAATCACCCGGTGGGGTTTTTGCCACGAGATTTTTCCCCATTCGTAAACAAATCACTGTGTCATTTAATTTCCGCTGCATATTTAGTTATTTGGTGATTTGTTTGTGCTTCCATGCAATTGCATGATAAATTGATTAATTAATAACTTGACTAATTAATTAATTGGTTTAATCACAATGGGTCATTCAATTCGTGGCCTATTAGAAAGCAATTACTAATCTATATATATATATATATATATATTGTTGAGAAATAGTTTCAACGGTAAATATTCAAAGTGTAAATTGATATATACTTGTATCGATGATCAATTATAAAATTCCGATGGTGGATGTTGACTTGGACCAAGGTTTGTTCTCTTGATTGATTTTGATACTTTAATTTGAATTGTTTCTTAGTTGTTTTTCTTAAAATAGTTTTCATTATACACAACCCCCCCCCCTGTTCACGTAGCATAAAATTAGGCTAGATACTCTCTGTGAGAACGATCCTTACTCGCACTACTACATATATTTTTAGAAGTATAGGTTTTATTTTTGGTTGCCTACGACAGCACACCAGTTCTATAACATATAAATGTTAATATGTATTTTAGCTATATAGTGTTATTTGCAAATTCAATTTATTTGATTGTATTAAAATAAATCAAGATTAAATCATATATGTTCATCAAAGAAATTAAATCATATATCATACTTAATACATTTTTTGTGCATCGCATGAGTTGGCGACTAATTAACACTAAAATTGGTTCTGGCAAAACTCAATTAGGGCTCCCACTGCTCCTCCATTACAGAAAACCTACTCACTAAAGTGATTTTTAAAAGAAGTTGAGTTGAAAAATACTCAATAAGGGGGGCTGGTGGCTTGAGGATTTAGAAAGAATGCAAAATGCATGTAAACCTAAAACTTTTCTTAGTACGTGGTTATACTTGAAGATAAACCTTTTTTTTTTTTTTGAGAAGGTACTTCAAGATAAACTTCTTTGAACATGTATAATTAATTTTTCTTGAAAATTATAAACAAATCGTTCCGTAACTTCAGAAATTAATTTGCACGTACACTTTCTTAAGAAATACCTTGTCACCTAAAGAATACACTTTTCTTAAGAAATACCTTGTCACATAAAGCAACCATTTTTCCTCAAAAGAACATTAAAATCTGATTAGAAAAACTCTTTCTTGAAAACTTTTTTATTCATAAATGACGGGGCTGACGAGTCCATGCACACACAGACGATCCCATCGATACGGACGAATCCAAACTCTGGCTAGGTGAGTCAATTATATGCTTTACTGACGAAGATATTCAGACCATTCAATGCAGGCAATCAAACCCAAAACGGTTACAGGAACAACTGTACAATCCGTTGAAGGACAATGATGGCACATTAAACGGCCCCAGACGTTACCAAAAGGAGCATTAAGACCTTCATAACTACCCCAACGGCTAGAAGCCATAAGAACATATATAAGTCTACCACATTGCTGAAGACCAGGTACATACACACTAAAACACTAAGAGATCTTTTTCATTCTTTCCAATTACCTTGTTCATTTCCTAGAGAGCTTCTTATACTGACTTTGGCATCGGAGGCGTTGTGGCAGGCACCACACCGGTGACCATCTTCAAAGGCTGAAGAATCATCTCCGTCCGACGAACAGTGCCGACAAGTTCACACTCATCAGTTTGGCGCCGTCTATGGGGAACGACATTTTTTCGTGTTCAAACTCGAAATAGTGGTTCCTTATTCTTGTTCTTTTTAGGATGGAGTCTAATCAAGATTCTACAGCCCTAGCTCAACAAAGTTCAAGCCCTTGCAGCCACAGTTGAAGAATTGACTAGGCAAAACCAAGAAATGAGGTTACGGCTTCAACAGGAGGAAAATCGTTCGAAGGGAAATCAGGAAGATGAGGGGGATAGCAACAGAAGAAGTGACCATTGAAGGCCAAACACTCCCGTCGAGCAAAATTCAGATATTCTTCGGGAGATGAGGAGGGAGATGGACGAACTAAGGAATGCCATCAAAGAAAAAACGGAGCGGAGCGTGGATCGGATGGTCCGGGCGACGGATTCACCATTCACAACAGCGGTCCTTGACTGCCCAGTGCTGTCGAAATTCCGATTACCTCAGCTCGAGCCTTTCGATGGGCTGAAGGACCCTCAAGATCACCTAAACACCTTCAAGACGACCCTGGGACTTCAACAGCCCCCAGATGAAATATTGTGTCGTTCCTTCCCAACTACACTCAGGGGAGCTGCCCGAGAATGGTTCACAAAGTTGCCAACATCGTCCATCGATACGTTCGAGCAGTTGAGCAACGCCTTCCTGCGTCACTTTATTGGAGGACAACGACCAAAGAGGATCGCTGACCACTTGCTTACCATCAGGCAGGGAGAAAAGGAAACCCTGAGGTCGTATGTAAAACGTTTCACGAGGGAAACACTGGAGGTAGACGAAGCCGACGATATGGTGCAGCTGACGACTTTCAAGGCAGGGCTGAGGTCCAGGGATCTCGTCAGCTCACTCGCGAAGAACCCCCCAAAGACGATGGCTGAAATGCTCCTCAAGGCGCAGAAGTACATGAACGCTGAAGACGCATTGGCTGCTATCAAGGACGGGGACAGACCAGGAGACAAAGGAAGAAAAGAAGACGATCGTAGAGGGCAGAAGCGGGACCGACCAGATCGTCGAATCAATGACGGAGTCAGAAGGAAGGATGAGAAAAATCTGCGAACGGTAAAATTCACCCCTCTCGTTATGCCTGTTGACAAAATTTTAACGCAGATTAAAGACGAGCATTACCTTAAGTGGCCACGACCACTACACTCATCTCCTAACGTCCGCGACAAAAGTAAGTACTGCCGATTTCACAAAGATCATGGCCACTACACCGAAGATTGTAGGGATCTCAAAGAGCAGATAGAAGAATTGATACGAAGGGGGAAGCTATAGAAATTTGTGAAGAAGGGGCAACACAACAAATTCCGAGATGAAAACAAAGGCCAACATGGGTTCTCATCCAGGAACGACGGCCATCAATCACAACCTCCTCAAAATGTGGTCGGGGAGATACAGACGATCGTAGGGGGGCCTACCACCGGGGGCTCATTCAAGTCACTCAAGAAAACACATCAACGACAAGTGAATAGCGTCCATATGACACCCCTGCCGAAGTACAGACGAACTGATCAGGATATGACCTTTAACGAGAGTGACTCCAGAGGAGTGAAACAGCCTTACAATGACCCCTTGGTCATAATGTTCACCATAGAAGGGTTCAACACCAAAAGGGTCCTCGTGGACAACGGTAGCTCTGCCGATATCATTTACTTTTCCGCATTCCAACAATTGAAGCTGGATCCCAAAAGATTTCGTCCGTTCGATTCTCCACTCGTCAGTTTCAGTGGTGACAGGGTGTATCCCAGAGGCATAGTGACACTAACAGTAACAGTGGGAACGTACCCAAAGCAGTTGACTCGTCAGATAGACTTTTTGGTAGTAGATTGTCCCTTATCCTATAATGTCATCATCGGAAGGCCAGCACTCAACAAGTGGAAGGCGTCCACATCCACCTACTGCTTGAAGGTGAAATTTCCAACAGAAGATGGCATTGGTGAAGTTAAAGGAGACCAAGTTCTAGCTCGAGAATGCTATCAAGCTGTTTTAGCAGCTAAGGAGAACCACACGTGGATAGTGGAAGAAAAAGAGGAAGAAAAGATGGAAGCACTGGAAGTAGTGGAGTTGATCGAGGGGGAAATGACGAAAACAACCAGAATAGGGACGACCTTAAGTCCTGAGATGAGAACGAGGCTCATTCAATTTCTCAGGGAGAACTTGGACGTCTTTGCTTGGAGCCATGACGACATGCCAGGCATATCTCCAGAAGTTATTCAACACAGGTTGAATGTGGACCCAGAGAGGAAACCCATCAAGCAGAGACGAAGAACTTTTGCGCCCAAAAGAGACCAGGCAATTGCTGACAAGGTGAGTAAACTCTTAACTGCAGGCTTTATCAGGAAGGTGTACTATCCAGACTGGCTGGCAAATATCGTCCTAGTAAAGAAAGCAAATGGAAAATGGAGAATGTGCATGGACTTCACGGACCTAAACAAGGCTTGCCTGAAGGACAGTTTCCCTCTTCCCAGAATAGACTAGCTAGTAGATTCTACGGCCGGGCACAAGCTGTTGACATTCATGGATGCATTCTCAGGGTATAACCAGATAAAAATGGCTAACGAGGATCAAGATAAAACCGCCTTCATCACCAGCCAGGGGCTCTACTGCTATAAGGTAATGCCCTTTGGACTGAAGAACGCAGGAGCGACGTATCAGAGGTTGGTGAATAAAATGTTCGTCAAGCAGATAGGCAGGAATATGGAAGTGTACGTCGACGATATGCTCGTCAAGAGCAAGGAAGAACTCGCGCATCTAGACGACCTTAAGGAGACATTCGGTACCCTCAAGCAATACCAAATGAAGCTAAACCCTGGTAAGTGTGTTTTTGGTGTCGCCTCCGAAAAATTCCTCGGATTCATGGTGTCTCAGAGAGGAATAGAAGCAAATCCTGAGAAGGTGCAAGCTATACTCAATATGGCATCACCCAAGACCGTCAAGGAAGTCCAGAAGCTCACAGGCCGGATTGCAGCTCTTAACAGATTCGTGTCTAGAGCAACGAACAAATGCTTACCATTCTTTAAGACCCTGAAGTAAGCCTTTGAATGGACTGACGAATGTGAAGCGGCCTTCCAAGAGCTCAAGCGTTACCTTAGCAATCCACCACTCCTAAGCCCGTCCAAAGAAGGTGAAAACTTGTACTTATACCTGGCAGTTTCATCTACAGCCGTCAGTGCAGCCTTAATACGAGAAGAAGATAGAAAACAGCTCCCAGTCTACTACGTCAGCCAAGCTTTCCAAAGAGCTGAATTCAAGTATCCAAAGATCGAGAAAATCACCTTTGCATTGATAGTAGCCTCGCGCAAGCTCAGACAATACTTCCAGGCAAACCCAATCTTAGTGATAACGGACCAACCCATCAAGAAGTCTATGAATAAACCCGAGGCAGCCGGGAGGATGGTCCAATAGGCGATTGAACTCAGCCAATTCGACATGGAGTACCACCCCAGGACGGCCATCAAAGCACAAGCTCTAGCTGACTTCATCGCCGAGTTTACCCACCCAGACGAGCCGAGCCTTGCCAACATGGACGAGACATGGGTGATGCAGACCGATGGCTCATTAGCCCAAAAAAGAGGGGGAGTAGGGGTCGTCATAACCACCCCAGACGGAGAAACATTGAAATATGGAGTCCAGCTGAAATTTCCAGCCACCAATAACGAAGCTGAGTACGAAGGAATTCTGACAGGTTTAAGGCTCGGAAGAGAGCTCGGGGCCAGGAACCTGCTAGTCCAGAATGACTCAAAGCTAATAATTGGGCAGATCAGAGGAGAGTGCAAAGCAAAAGAAGAAAGAATGCAGAAATACCTCAAGTTGACGAAACGCTTGACTCAAGAGTTCGAAAAAGTGGAGTTCATCCAGATTCCGAGAAGCCAGAATATGGCTGCAGATGAAGTTTTAAAGATAGCCTCGTCGAAAGAGACAGAATCAAGGACGGACTTGATGATGGAGATACAGAGAAACCCCAACATTGAAATATGGAGTCCAGCTGAAATTTCCAGCCACCAATAACGAAGCTGAGTACGAAGGAATTCTGACAGGTTTAAGGCTCGGAAGAGAGCTCGGGGCCAGGAACCTGCTAGTCCAAAACGACTCAAAGCTAATAATTGGGCAGATCAGAGGAGAGTGCGAAGTAAAAGAAGAAAGAATGCAGAAATACCTCAAGTTGACGAAACGCTTGACTCAAGAGTTCGAAAAAGTGGAGTTCATCCAGATTCCGAGAAGCCAGAATATGGCTGCAGACGAAGTTTCAAAGATAGCCTCGTCGGAAGAGACAGAATCAAGGACGGACTTGATGATGGAGATACAGAGAAACCCCAGCATAGAAGAAATTTCAACATTCGCAGTCGATGGCACAAATAGCTGGATGACGCCCATCATGTCCTTCCTCCAAGATGGCCATCTGCCCCAAAACACAGATGAAGCTAGGAAGATCAAGAAGAGATCTGCCAGATTCACAATTCTCAATGATACCTTGTATAAAAGAGGTTTCTCCATACCCTACTTGAGGTGTGTTGACGAAGGAGAGGCCGAATACGTCCTGAGAGAGGTCCATTAAGGGATCTGCGGAAATCATGCAGGCCTAAAATCCCTGGTAAGAAAAATTATGCGAGCAGGTTACTTTTGGCCGACCATGCAAGATGACTCAGCAAGGTTCATCAAGAAATGTGACAAATGTCAAAAGTTCGGGAACGTTCAACGGCTCCCATCAGAAAAGCTGACGACGATAACATCTCCATGGCCGTTCGCGCAATGGGGAATCGACATCGTTGGCCCACTGCCTCAAGGCAAAGGTCAAGTAAAATTCTTACTAGTTGCTATTGACTATTTCATTAAATGGGTTAAAGCAGAGGCACTGGCAACCATTACCGAGGCTAGAATCCAGGGGTTCGTATGGAGGAATATAGTTTGCAGGTTCGGGATCCCACGGATGATCATATCGAACAACGGACGACAGTTCGATAGCCAGAGTTTCAAGGACTTCTACTCGGGCTTGGGCATCAAGAACTAGTTCTCGTCACCAGGCCACCCACAGGTGAACAGACAAACGGAAGTAACGAACCGCACATTGCTCAAGATCATAAAGACCAAACTGGACGACGCGAAAGGAGCCTGGCCAGAAGAACTGCCCAACGTCTTGTGGGCCTACAGAACCACGGCAAGAACCCCAACGGGAGAAACCCCCTTCAGACTCACCTACGGTACCGAAGCAGTGATCCCTGTTGAAGTGAGAATAACCAGCACCAGGAGAGAAGCGTTCAATGAAGGAGAAAATGACGACCTACTGTGAGTCGACCTAGACTGCCTTGACGAAGTACGAGACAAAGCCTTCAGCAAGATGACAGAATACCAGAGAAAAATGACAGACTACTACAACAGAAGGGTAAAGCTCAGGAGACTCAACATAGGGGACCTCGTCTTGCGCAAAGTAACCCAGGCAACCAAAGACCCAACTCTAGGAAAGCTCGGCCCCACGTGGGAGGGGCTATACAAAGTCATTCACTACTCCAGACAAGGCAGCTACCACCTGGAGACCCTAGACGGACAAAGACTCCCAAGACCGTGGAACATTGAACACTTGAAGAAATACCATCAGTAGATGTAATGGAAAGACGTATTCGTCATTTACGATCAATAAATAAATTATTCAGCCAATATTTGTGTATAGATATGCCTAAAGCAACTAACGAAAGCCAAAAAACGGCTAAGTAACAAGATTCCGCCTAGACAGATGTAGGTTACTGACGAATATCACTTAGTGATTAAAAAGCCAAAAAGCGACTAAGTAACAAGATTCCGCCTAGACGAATGTAAGTTACTGACGAATATCACTTAGTGATTAAAAAGCCAAAAAACGGCTAAGTAACAAGATTCCGCCTAGACGGATGTAAGTTACTGACGAAGATCACTTAGTGATTAAAAAGCCAAAAAACGGCTAAGTAACAAAATTCCACCTAGACGGATGTAAGTTACTGACGAATATCACTTAGTGATTAAAAAGCCAAAAAGCGGCTAAGTAACAAGATTCCGCCTAGACGGATGTAAGTTACTAATGAATATCACTTAGTGATTAAAAAGCCAAAAAAGGGCTAAGTAACAAGATTCCGCCTAGACGGATGTAAGTTATTGACGAATATCACTTAGTGATTAAAAAGCCAAAAAGCAGCTAAGTAACAAAACTTCCGCCTAGACGGAAATAATTTACCGACGAAGATCACTAAAAAGCCAAAAATGGCTAAGTGATAAAATCTTGCCTAGACGGATACAAGCTACTAACATGCATCAAACAAAAAAGAAGAAGGACGTGCAATCACAAATACAAGTAAGTGCCAAAGAAATAAAATTAAAGGCCAGAGGCTGGCAAGCCAATAACCATTGTTTCTACAACTAAAAACCCATAAACGCTGGGCTAAAAATGCTGTCCTCAAAATAAATAAGATTGTTTAGCAAATAGATTTAAAAAAAAAAAAAAAAAAAAAAAAAAAAAAAAAAAAAAAAAAAAAGCCCAAAACATGACGGGCACCACAAAAGAAAGAAATCTTTTCAAAGAAATTTTTTCTGCTAAGTATCAAATTCGTCCAGCCGCGTCGCGGTAAAGCATCCTCGAGACGACGCGTCATCAGAGCTTCAGCTGGAGCCTCAGTCTCGGTGGCAGAGAAATTGAACAGCCTCGTCAGCGCATTTCTTGATCCACCTTTCCAGATCAAGCGTCTCCATGTTTACTCCTGAAGGGTGTTTGACGAGGTATCTCCTCAGAAGCTTGAAGCCCTTGAAGTACCAATTGAAGAGCAAGGTGTTGTACTCGTCAGTGGTCTGGAAGGCCACTACTGATCTAGCTGCAATAGGTCTTGAGGCTCTCCTTGGCGGCTACAATTTGCTCATCTTTCTCGATGTTCAGCTGACGCTCCACCCTAAGATCGTCTGTAAGTTTTTGTTTGCTCTCTCAGGGTATTCGCCGTGCCGGCCATGGACTCGATGAGTTCCTTCTTCAAACCCGAATTTTCCGCCTTCAACGCCTCCACCTAGAAGTTAGGGATGCCACCTTTGCCTCTTGAGTAAGATACTCAGAAGCAATGTGTAGGCTCTCTCCCAGAACCTGAAAAGAAGTACCAATTCTTCAGTAAAAAAAAAAAAAAAAGGAGGGTGCTCACGGAAAGAAGTAAAAAGCACTTCACCTGAACCAGCTTATGAACGTGGCCAGCAGCGACTGTATTTAAGGAGACCCCGAGAAAGCCTTCAAGTCGTCAGCCGTCACAATGCTGTGGGCCCGTTCAACTGCCAGCTTCTCATCGCCCCAGATGGTTAGCGACCAACGTCCTCTTTCTATTTCTCTTTCCCCGTCAAGCGTGGCCTCTTGGAGACGGGTGTGGGAAGCTCCTCCACTGAAGTGAGGAGAAGCTGTCCTCGTCACCTCAGTGCCGGAGACGAGGGGAGTGACTGAAGCTGGCGGAGTGGCAGAGAGACCCTTCCCTATGACACCACGGTCTTTTTTCCTATGTTGGACAAGGGCTCGTCCTTCTTGGCCCTCATCTTGGCATACATATCTTTGTTGAATTTCGACGTCATCTCTGTCAAAAGAAAAACATTAGCCCCAAAGAAAAGAACAGTACTGACGAAGCTAGAACTTACTCTTTTTCCTTCTATGTCAATATTTTTTAAAACAAAGGCAGAGGGCTCAGGCCCAGACAGTAGAATGCAAGAGTTCTGGATCGACGAGATCGCCCCAGCTCTCGATCGTCTGCCGTACTTGATGGCCTTCTGCACACGTTCTCTATACCTGTTCTTAAGCTTTTGTCGTCTTTTGACTAAAAAAAAAAAAAAAAAAAAAAAAGAAGAGAGAGGGTGTTAGGGGTTGTAATTGTAAGCACGACAGAATTCAAGAAACGAAGAAGAAATATTGACGCACCTAAAGTCGGGGTTTCCCACCGACGATGTAACACCGGGAGATCACCCCAAACCTCGCCCGAGGGCGCCTCAAAATCGTCCCCAGACACATAGAAGAATCTGGACTTCCAATACCTGAATGACGAAGGTAATTTTTTGACAATCCTAGTCCCTCTCTCCGAAGGCACTAGTTCATAATACCCATGCTCCTTTGACACTTTCAAATGGTACAAATACACCAGTTCGTCAACCCTGATCATATCCCCGTCATTAGCTGCCAGCCATATCCCCATACAGCTGATTAAAATTCTCCACGAGTTGGGCATAAGTTGCCCCGGAGCGATACCCCGGAGCGATACCAAAGTGATCTAACAACTCCATCAGGAAAGGATGGACGGGAAACCTCAACCCACAAATGAAGGCAGCCTCGTAAAAGCATACCTCACCTGGGAAGAAGTGACACGCCCGGTCTTCCACACTGGGCAGACGAACCCTAACTCGATCAGGAAACTGGAATCTATCTCTAAACCTCGCCAACGTGTCAGCATCTAGCCCACACTCCTCTCCCAGGGCATAAAAAGCCCTAACCTCTCGAGAGCCAGAGACGGCGGTATCTCCCTCCGCTGGGCTGCCGTTGGACGATAACCCAGTTTCAAGCTCGCTCGACCTAACTTCAGACATACCTACTCGCACTCCAACCTCGTTCACAAACCAATCTAAGACTGACGAAACAAAGGCAACAGATCAGCCAAAGCAACACTCAGACAGTTACCCTCAAAAACAAAATCCTCAATATTAGAGGAAACCCCAAAAACCCTCCTAAGCGAGCAAAAAGGAATGAAATTGAGGGGCAAGCTACCCTAACCTCAGAGCTACTAAGCATGAAAACCAAAAGACACAACAGCAAACTAAACCCCCATGGAATTTAGAACAAACAAAAAAAAAAAAAAAGAAAAAAAAAAAGATCAGATGCAAAGCCATAACAAGGTGAGGAAGAGTAACACAGGAGAATGGGCGTACCTTAAGAAAGCGATTAGAAGAGGGAGCACCACTACACCAGTTGCTAGTTCGCAGAAAGGTTGCAGAGAGAGGTCGCCGGAGAGGATGATCAAAGCAAATGATTAAAGGATTTTTGAAAAATGTGAACAAGAAGAGGTTTTAAACTAAGGCTTTGGAAAACTGAAAAAACCAGCGGGAAGCCCAATAGTCCCACCAAATCAAAGCATTAACTCCACCCACCAGCACGTGCCACGTGTGCCACGATTTGCGAAACGCCGCCGCTTTGCAGTTAATGCGGATCGAAATCCCAAACGACACTCATAAACTGTAAAACTCTTCACATTTTATGATCGTCATTTAACTGACGAACACAGAATCGGGGGGCAACTGACGGGGCTGACGAGTTCATGCACACACGGACGATCCCATCGATACGGACGAATCCAAACTCTGGCTAGGTGAGTCAATTATATGCTTTATTGACGAAGATATCCAGACCATTCAATGCAGGCAATCAAACCCAAAACGGTTACAGGAACAACTGTACAATCCGTTGAAGGACAGTGATGGCACATTAAACGGCCCCAGACGTTACCAAAAGGAGCATTAAGACCTCCATAACTACCACAACGGCTAGAAGCCATAAGAACATATATAAGTCTCCCACATTGCTGAAGACCAGGTACATACACACTAAAACACTAAGAGATCTTTTTCATTCTTTCCAATTACCTTGTTCATTTTCTAGAGAGCTTCTTATACTGACTTTGGCATCGGAGGCGTTGTGGCAGGCACCACACTGGTGACCATCTTCAAAGGCTGAAGAATCATCTCCGTCCGACGAACAGTGCTGACGAGTTCACACTCATCAATAAACATACAACTTTTTAGAAAGTTTCCTTTTTGAAACTTATTGACATATCATGAACATATCATCGCAATCATACTTCCTTTTTTTGCGCTTCACAATCATACTCCCTTAATTTAACATCACATGACAATTTTCTCGATCTTCTTAAAAAATTCTTTATCTTCTTAAAGAATAAATGTTGACAATTAAATAATTGCAAAACATAATTATTATTTTGATCTAAAAGTATGATATGCCTGTAAGATGTGAGCCATATAACTCCCTTGAGCTAAGCATCCAACAGTTCTCACAATTGAGAAAACTTGTTATCAGCTGATGAGAAAAACACTTTCTTGAAAACTTTTTAACTTCATAAACATAACATTTTTTTTAGAAAGTTTCTTTATTGAAACTTTTTGAAATCATTAATATATTATTGGGTTCCAGTTAGCTTAATTGGTAAAGTCTGTGATGATTAAATAAAAGATTTGGAGTTCAATCCCCACCTACACCAAAAACTAATTGATATCTTAGTCTAATGATAAAAAACTATCATCAAGAGCGAATATCATAAGTTGAAACTCTCTAAAAAAAATAAATTAACATATCGTCACAATCAACAAGGGCCAGGTACACATTTCTCTCAACCAACAAGGGACAAGTACATTGTTCGTTTCATAAATTTCATGTAAAGCTAGGTACCATTATCCCTCTATGAGAAGTTCATGGGACCATTCCATGGAAAGCCAGTACCATTAACCCTACCGAAGAAGAATTCTGAACATACCATTAGATTATCCATAAACTAATCTTTCTACTAAAATTCAACATATTTCAAAATGCTGAAATGTTTCATCATATATCTACTAATTTAATTGCATAAAACATAACTATGTACATACTGTTCTTATTAAAACAATTTAATGAAATATAATATAAGTTTTTAATTAAAATCATGTCATGACTTACCAACCTTAAAATCGATCATAAACTCTCAACCTTAAAAACTCTTGTAACTCAAGAAATTCCTAACCCACCTAAAAGAGGTTCCCAAAACACACATTACATACATTATTTCATGAAATCAAGAGATACTAAAATATATATAGGTAGTAAGGATGTTGCCTTTCCTTTGGGTCCTAAACAACAAAACCAATACATTAAAAAATTCAAAAAAAAAAAAAACAGCGGGAAGCCCAAGAGTCCCACCAAATCAAAGCATTAACTCCACCCACCAGCGCGTGCCACGTGTGCCACGATTTGCGAAACACCGCCACTTTGCATTTAATGTGGATCGAAATCCCAAACGACACTCGTGAGCTGTAAAAGACTCCTCACATTCTATAATCGTCATTTAAATGACGATCACAGAATCGGGGGGCAACTGACGAGGCTGACGAGCTCATGTACACACGAACGATCCCATCAATACGGACGAATCCAAACTCTGGCTAGGTGAGTCAATTACATGCTTCCCTGACGAAGATATCCAGACCATTCAATGCAAGCAATCAAACCCAAAACGGTTATAAGGACAACTGTACAATCCGTTGAAAGACAGTGATGGCACATTAAAACAACCCCAGACGTTACCAAAATGAGCATTAAGACCTCCATAACTACCCCAACGGCTAGAAGCCATAAGAACATATATAAGTCTCCCACATTGCTAAGGACCAGGTACATACACAAAAAAACACTAAGAGATCTTTTTCATTCTTTCCAATTATCTTGTTCATTTTCTAGAGAACTTCTTATAATGACTTTGGCATCGGAGGCGTTGTGGTAGGCACCACACCGGTGACCATCTTCAAAGGCTGAAGAATCATCTCCGTCCGACGAACAGTGCTGACGAGTTCACACTCATCACAGAAGACATTTTAGACTTATTATTATAATTTTACACATAGGTCTAGACTCTAGACTACCAAGTAATAGAATACAAAAATTTCGTTGCCATGTCCCTTTTTTGGGAGAACCACATATATCTAGTGTTTTGTATGTACTATTTTTCAATTCGTATCCCATAGATCCTAGCCTAGGTTTCATATTCCGTAACAGCTAGAAGCCATAAGTTTAATAATTTAGCAATTAATTACTAGTTAGAGCATTTTATACTCTCTAAATAGAGAGCAAATTTAGAAAAAAAAGACAATTGGCCTTCAATTTTTTTGTTGTTACAAAATTTGCAGAGGAAAAAGGGTGGTGAGAAATGATTCCGGGGCAACAAACATTGTAGATGGTTATTTGGTCACAGTGATTCTAGAAGTTGTAAAAAAGTGTTGTTTTCATTATTATTGGATGCTGAACTAAAAACTATTTTCCTTATAGGAAACCATAACTTGCATAAGAGGAAGTGGTCATGTGGCACTAATGAGGACAATAGGAGGTGTTACTAGCACGTTGGAGACTGTCTAAAGTATCTAGGAGGATCGTGTCCTATACTAAATATGTCCACTTTGCCATTAATAAATTTAAGATTTAGCTTACTTATTTGTCTCAACCTTTCAAACAGCTCCAATTTATTTCTTTGATACTTGTTCATTTGTGCATCTCATAAATTTACTCATTGCGGTAGTAAAAACTAAAAAGTTCTAGCATTAGAATTTATGTTTTACCTTTATATTGTGACATTCCTCAAAAGATTTGAATATAGAATGGGCTATAGCCACTGGACTTGCATGCTACTTGTGTTTGTGATTTTTTTTCTTCTTGCAAGTTGGTAATGAAGCACCTAGGTTGCCAGTCATTATCTTGACAACCTTTCTTTTTTCTTTTCTTTTCTTTTTTTTTTCTTCTTTTTTTTTTTTTTTTTTTTTTTTATAGTATGGAAGATATCATTTATATATAAATGGTTGTAATTACTTTGTGAACAACTTGGTTAATGGTTTTAAAAGTNTTGCGATTTGGCCTTAAATATCTCTACTTACATTGAAAAGCGTGGATGAGTTTGTGGTAATCTCACAAAACTAGTTTAGTTGATCATCTGGGTGTATATGAGGCCCTGCTTGATTTAGTTTTGGATTATGCCATGGTAGTAGTACACTATCATTGTGTTTTTAGAATATCAATAAAACCAACACAGCACTGGTAGGTACAAAAGATGGGGAAACATTCATTGACATCTTGTATTGTGGTGGCATGCAATCTATTATCTTTGTCATGCGTTCTTATCTTTGTCATGCGTTCTTTATGTATAATGTGGCTTTTCCTTAATAATACTCTCACGGTGCATTGACACTTGTGTAAGTGACTTGATAAGTGCAATTTGTTTATATTGTATGTAAATTTTCTTTAATGAATTTGGGATTGGTGACATATTAGCTTAATTTTTCTAGGATTTTATCTCATGCGAAGTTTCATTAATTAAATCAGTTACTTATATCAAACTTCATTTTTAAACTAGATCCATGATAGTAATATCAATGTATCAAATTTAACTGAACTTTGGGCAATATTGTGATTAGTTGTACAAGTAGTTGCTTCTTCCAGTGGATATGGTATTGATGTATTTTTCTTTATGCTTGTGCAGATATGAGAGTGGTGGCAAAAAGACAATTTTTGTGGTTCTACTTGAACTCAAATCATTTTTTGTATAGTATGGAAGATATCATTTATATATAAATGGTTGTAATTACTTTGTGAACAACTTGGTTAAATGGTTTTAAAAGTATAATGGTTCCTTATTTCCTTTTCAGATTGTATGGATGCCCTTTTTTTTTTTTTAAATGTGGTTAGAATTGAATAGATGATTTGTTTATGGATGCAGTTGGAAATGAACAGGTTAATGTAATAGGCTAATGTAATGGCAAGTAAATGTAAAGAATATTAATTAAAAAAAAAATTGGTGACAAAAATTATCGTCAACATATCTGACTATTGGTGACAAAATAATTCATCACCTAATCTATTGAAATTGAAATAAATAAATACAAATCGGTGACAAAATATTTCGTCACCTTTTATAGTCAAATAAAAAAAAATTACAAATAAAAAATCATTAGTGACGAATTTATTTCGTCATTTGAAAATAGGGTTTAGTGACGAAAAAAATTAGGTGACGAAAAAATTTCGTCACCTATCATTTTTTTATTGGTGACGAAAAATTTTTGTCACCAGGACATTCTGTGACGGGGCTTAGGTGACGAAACTGGTTTCGTCACTGTATGTCTTCGGTGATGAAATAAGGACATATTGTGACAAAAAGTTTTATCACCATGGCCCACTTTTGTTGTAGTGAATAAATAAACATTGTTCTTTTTTCAAATGACAAATTAATTAATTAATTAATTAGTATATCTCACTTTCAGTTTTTACTTGCTCATATATAATCATTTTAATTTGCTGTGTGTTATGTATTGTGTTCGTTTGTTGTTCTATGTGAATATGTACATGTGATTGTGAGAGGTGTGTAATAAATTAATTATTTATATCAGTGTACGTATATTATTTACTGCAACCACAATCCACTTGGGTTTATGTAATAAATGGCTAGTTTTTCAGATAAATGGAGCGAAGATTGTACAGATAGTTGTTAGATAGAGATCCTTGTCACCTTTATGGTCAAGCCAGCAATTCAGCTAGGATCGGCTTTGGGCCTAATTGAGTGACTGTGTGAAGTGGGCTAAGGAGCCGCATTTCGGCCTTGGTCTAATTTTCATATTGGGCGAAAAAGACAGATTTGATATTTTAACACTTCAAGCCGTACGTCCCTCCAAAAAAAAAAACACTTTATAAGCTGTAGTTGTTAAATTTTGATAAAATAGATAAAATAGCTTTTTGAAGTGCTAAATACTACATATTTTAACACTCCAAATATGAATAAAGAAATGATTGAGAGATTGTACGAACTAGACTAAGGAGTCGGCCTTGGTCTAATTTCCAAATTGGGCCAAAAGATAGATTTAAGATTTTAACACTTTAAAACATAAACGTGAAATTTTGTGTTAAAGTAAATAAAATATCTTGTTGGGGTGCTAAATACTAAATATGTTAACACCTCAAATATGAATACTCATAATCTGATAATAAAAGTAACCATTATGGAGTAGATGTCATACTTAAAATTCTATCTTATTAAATTTAAAAAAAAAAAAAATAATGAATGTACTCTTTAAGATTAATGCAATTGTCTTGTTTTGAGTAGGGGAAAAAAAAATTCAAGAATGCAGATTAATGCAATTTTCTTGTTTTAAGTAGGGGGGGAAATTCAAGAATGCATTAAGACTACCAATGTGTCAAGACCAAAGTTTAAAAGTTTTCCATTGAAGTCACTCTAATGAGCAAAAATTTGATGACACTGATTAGGTCACTATCTTTGCCATTATGCCAAAAGCAAAAATTTCAACAATGCAATTGACAAGGACCATAATGTACCTAAGAATCAAGAGGCTTAATGATACACGTGATATTATATATTGTCTTTATATGATGCGAGGTTGATGAGTCCACACCAAAAATTTTTTTTCTTTTTTTTTATTAAAAGATAAAAACCTGAGACTACTACTATAGTTGGCAAAAATTTTAGGATTGCTATTGCGAATGACGGTAATGTTCTAAAAAGAAAAGAAGCTCACTAACCATAATATACCCAAGAATTAAGAGGCTTTAGTAGTACACGTAGTATTATCTATTGTCATTATATGCGATAGGGTTGATAAGGCTGCATTAGAAATCTATTTTTATAATAATAATAATAAAATCCCATCCCAAAAACTTGAGCAAAAAATTACGAGAATGCCATTACACAAGAATCCGTCACCCTAAAAACTTGAGGAGAAAATTACGAGAATACCATTACACAAGAATCCAGCACTCCAAAAACTTGAGAAAATTACAAGAATGCCATTACATAGGAATCCGTCACCCCCAAAAACTTGAGCATAAAATTACAAGAATACCATTACACGGGATCCATCACCCCCCAAAAACTTGAGCAAAAAATTACGAGGATACCATTACACAAGAGTCCAGCAGCCCCCAAAAACTTGAGGGAAAATTACGAGAATGCCATTACACAGGAATCCATCACCCCTTTCCCCCACCCCCCACCCCAAAAAAAAAAAAAAAATTGAGGAGAAAATTAGGAAAATACCATTACACAAGAGTCCATCACCTTAAAAACTTGAGCAAAAAATTACGAGAATGTCATTACACAAGAATCCATCACCCCAAAAAACTTGAGCTAAAAAATTACGAGAATCCATTACACAAGAATCCACACCCTAAAACTTGAGCAAAAAATTTATGATAATGCCATTGACGAATGACGATGACTCCCGAGAATTAAGACTAAGGCCTCATTCTACCCTTTTGAAAAGGCATATATAACAGTATAACACCTCATCTTCAAGCTGCAGAATCTTAAGCCTTCCATATTTATCAATGGCACGTTCCATGTCCAAACCATTTTCACACTTATCTTCTACTCCTTGCAAATCCTCCAACTGCTCTCTCGACTTACACTTTTGCAGACCCTTCTCCGGCGCTGATCCAGTAACACTATCTATACTCTATAGTTAGTTATTTGTTATTATATTTTTATACATGAGTTTGTGTGTTTTATGGCAGTTTATAATAATGCACAAAACCTTTGACTTTGTAATAGAGACGAAAAGCTGCTTTTGGGCATCAAAATTGCTGCGGCATTAGTTGGTTTCATGATCTTCATTGTCATTAGGAAAGCACTGACGAGGCTATCGGGGTGCTGCACCAGCGTCCAATGCGGCCCGACCCGACATGGGGTGCAGCGCGGGCAATGTTGCTGCCTATGCGTCAGTGTCACGTTGATTTTTTTTTTTTTTTTTTTCGTTTCTGGATTTGCACCGATTCATGCCAACTCAGGTCGATTTGTGTTGAATTGGGCCGATTCACCCAATTTGGGCCAAATTGCGTCGATTTGGGCCGAATTGCACCGATTTGGGCCGAATCACGCCGAATCGTGTTGTATCGGATGAAACTTCCAAAACACGTCAGTTTAGGCCAAAACAAACCGATTCGGGCCATACGGTAGATTTAGGCCAAAATTTAAGTTAAAAAAAAAAAAAAAAAGGTGCAAAACGCACCGTTTGAACTTAAGCTTTAAACAAATATTAGATATTTTTACAACTTGTTTAAATAATACAAGTATATGTTTTATCAATTGCCACATAATGAAACTAAAAGTAGATATACCAATCTTATTATCATNGTGTTTTATGGCAGTTTATAATAATGCACAAAACCTTTGACTTTGTAATAGAGACGAAAAGCTGCTTTTGGGCATCAAAATTGCTGCGGCATTAGTTGGTTTCATGATCTTCATTGTCATTAGGAAAGCACTGACGAGGCTATCGGGGTGCTGCACCAGCGTCCAATGCGGCCCGACCCGACATGGGGTGCAGCGCGGGCAATGTTGCTGCCTATGCGTCAGTGTCACGTTGATTTTTTTTTTTTTTTTTTTCGTTTCTGGATTTGCACCGATTCATGCCAACTCAGGTCGATTTGTGTTGAATTGGGCCGATTCACGCAATTTGGGCCAAATTGCGTCGATTTGGGCCGAATTGCACCGATTTGGGCCGAATCACGCCGAATCGTGTTGTATCGGATGAAACTTCCAAACACGTCAGTTTAGGCCAAAACAAACCGATTCGGGCCATACGGTAGATTTAGGCCAAAATTTAAGTTAAAAAAAAAAAAAAAAAAGTGCAAAACGCACCGTTTGAACTTAAGCTTTAAACAAAATATTAGATATTTTTACAACTTGTTTAAATAATACAAGTATATGTTTTATCAATTGCCACATAATGAAACTAAAAGTAGATATACCAATCTTATTATCATGATCCATATCCAAATAAGAGATTTAGATAAATGAGTTGTGATAAGGCACTAAGCTTAGCTTAAAACAAATATGACAACAATTTGAAACTTGTAAGTTTTAAAGCACTAATTAACCTCTAAAATTGGAATAGAGCATAACTATATATCCAAATATAATAAACCAAACCATCAACACAAATTTAAATATCAAATCTCTCAACAATTCATCAAACTAAAATATGAGAACATAAAGACTCCAAATACATTCTTAAATAGTCTCATGATTACCAAGTTTACAACCCTAAAAAAGAAACAAAGCAAATTTTCATAACATAGTTCACTGCTACACATAATCTTCAATTCTTAGCTCCAACAATCACCAACTAGTTGCATTAAGAAAGTCCATTGAACTAATCTGAAAATGGTGGAGAAAGAGGGTGAGCTAACCGCTGAAAAAGAGACTACATCACATAATATTGTCAAGTGAAAATGCACATTATAGTAGAGAACATATTAAATTTTACAAAAATTTTATTAACAGTATGAAAGTAATTTAGTATAAAGATTAAAACATGATTTGGGAAGTGATCATTTAACTGTACAGTAAAAAAATATACCTTCTTAAATAAACACAATAATGCTCTCTCAAAATATTTACCCAATTTCAATAAGCCATAGTTTTGATACAAGAACATCACTTCATCATTGGGTAAACTACTTATAATAACATATAATAATACATGTAACATTAAAGTTTTTTTTCACGATTAATTTGTCAATAACAATAAACAATAATTAGTATATAAAATGTTAGCCAACTATGACAATCTTAACAATCAGCAGGTGCATCCCATGAGAAACAATAACCCAAAGAAGTAAAATATAACAATGGTTCCAAAGAGCAATAATTAATAGCAATGATTTTGAAAAGTAAACAATAACAATGTACCACACCACAATAAACAATATTTCATCCAAGACCAACTCTTAGCTTTGTGTTGGCAAAGATTAAAATAATGTAACTGATTTTATGAAAACATTTTCTTTTTCTTTAACACATTATAAAATATTCTTCATATAGATAGCTATGTATCCCATTCCAAAAAAAAAAAAAAAAAAAAAAAAAAAAAAAAAAAAAAAACCTATATATAGAAAGAACTTTTACAAAAAAAGGTTCACAATTTAGCCAAGCTCTTTTTTTTTTTTTTTTTCAATTATACCCATATATATTTTTGATGAACTTTTCAATTATAAATATATAATATAATATCTTGAGAATAATCATTATCTAAAATCCACTTACTTCAAATCGACAAACAATTTTTGTGTCACCCAAACAGAATCAAGTAGAACCTAATACAGGATTAGATGCCTTAGTAAAAATAAACATGTCAATATCTATGTATATCTAAGCAAATGTGAGGTAGTAATAACAAGATAAGGGTTTAACTACTGATATGTACTTGGCTCAACACTTAAATTTTGTGCTTAACTTTTAAATTCATTAAGGCACCCCCTCCCCCTCCCCCTCTCAAAAAGTATGACATGGCAGTACCTAAATTTCATATATGTCTATCAAAACTCAACCATTTCCATCACCTTGTTGTCCAAATGGAGTATGACCTAGTTTTCCCAAAACTAGAGGTTAACCGATATTCATTATTCCTAAGCCATTTACATCATGACCTTCATAAACTTACAGTCTAATGCCTAAACTATCAAATCAGTAATGAAACACATCATGGGTCTCAAAATAAAGTTATTGCAGATTTGGATTAATTTCTTCAAAATCTTTTTAATGACGTTTCCCGTGTTGGAAAGTTTTTAAGCCTAAAACCAAACACTAAAAGGGACCCAATAAATTTGGCTAACATAATTAATTTCCTCACCACTTTGGCTTTAAATTTAAAATAACTAGAATTTTCAAAAAATTATGATTTTCTCCAGGTTATAAGTTCTATATGTTAACTCAATTCACCCCAAATTTCATGTCAATCTCAAGTTATGCTAAAATTAGGTCAGTATATCCAATCTGAAATGAAGACAACGTAAATATCTCAAATTATATAACTCTTTGAGATGAATGAGTATAAAGTTTATTTTACATAACAAGACAACCACAATACAAACCACACAATACACACACTAGATGAAACCATCAAGAAGCACACAGCACCAGTTTCTTGCTAATTTTACTACTTAGGAAAACACTAACGAGTGCTCTTAAGGCACTGGTTAAGAATCCAATTAAAGAAAGTTTTAACATCATTTTATAGGAATATAAAAAATATCATATAAAACTTAATTATAATTGTTTTTTTTTTTTCTTATAAAAACTTTCTTTAACTGAATCTTAATCACTGCCCTAAGGGCACTCGTTATGTCCATAAACTGAAACGCGCATTCCTTCGTAAATGTAAAACGTAATTTTTATCAAAAATTGCGTTTTGTACTCACCAAACACTGAAGTTGGTTGGCTTTTTTAAAAAGCCGAGTTTTGAGCTCAAAACGCCCAAACAAATGGGCACTTAGAAAAAAAATAAAAATAAAATTATCCCCTACGCCACTGCCTTCGTTTCTAACCTGCAATTGGCTGCTTGCCTTCACAACTAGCCAGTTTACCACTCTCGATCATCACCTAGTCAACTTTAGTTAGGCTTCTAAAGTTCCAACCTTACTGTACGGGCCGGGTTTCTCTTTCTCTGTTATGTTGGGGATTTATGCGAGTTATTGTAGGTTGCTTATTTTACTGAAAATTAAAATAATTTAAAAATATTTTTACTGTTCATGAACAAAAGGCACTGGACTTTAAAAAAAACAAAACAAAAAACGCCGACGCGATGAACGCAGCCTCGTTAAAACATATACTTCTATATCAGTCTATGCTTTTTGACTTTTCAATCTTCTACGTCTTTCTTTTCGTTTTGCTGTGGTTTACAGCTTGCATATATTTTATAATATTATATATTTAGTGTTGATAATAATACTATCTACAGTTTTGACTTTTGAGCCTTTTGACCGCATATATGTTTTGTGTTAATATCTGTGTTTGGTGGTTTATATTTTCCACTAATGTTATATTATTTTAATTTATATTTAATTTTGATAGTAATTCTCAAATCAAGTTATTATTATTGTTAAGTACAAAAATAGAAGAAGTTATCATTATCGTTTATGATATACTATATTTGATATATATGCTACTTTTTTATTGTAGCGTTCACATTATTTATAATTTTAGTAATATAGAAGAAGGTAGGGTATAACTTTTTTTTTTAATTTTAAATATATATATATATATATATATATATAAGTGGTGTCATAAATTTTGACTAAACTACTTCCTCAAAAAAAAAAAAAAAAAAACTTTTGATTAAACTATTTCATTTTTTTCCCTAAAAAAAAAAAACTATATCATTTCTTAAATATGAAACACTCTAAAATTCTATGGATCGATAGTGTGATAATTACCAAACTAGGACCTTTACATTTTTTTAGTCATCAAATTTAGTTTTACATAAATCTTAACCCTCAAAATATTCTTTTGGGGTCCACTTTACATAATGAAGAACCGAAGTCTTTTGCAAAATTAAATATTAATAACTTAAAAGAAACAAAAAAACCCACAATTGGTGATAGATCTTTGCCCATTTAGATCAATTCAAATGGATTGGGCATATACTAGCATAATAATCCAATAATATATGTTGGCACACGTATATGATAAAAGTGTTACTTTTATTTTTCATTTAAAAAAAAAAAAAAACAAAACAATACTAAGGTATTAAGTCACAAACTCCAGAAGATTACCGAGTTTTACAATTAAAAACATTACAAAACAATTTTTTTTTTTTTTTTTGGTTGAGAAATTTACAAAACAATAAGTAGATCCACCAATCTCACACCTCAATTTTCTTTTCTTTTCTATCTTTTTGGATTAGGATGAATGAGACAGAATTTTAATGGACATAACGACCACGACACAAACCATAAAATACACACCCCAGATGAACTCTATTAAGGAAACACAATGCACAAGAAAGGGCCAACTGAGAAGATCAGGAACGAAAGCCCATTATTGGGCCCATAGTACTACATCCACGAGGATAGTATAACAGCCCCACGAAAAACTTGTAAAAAAACACCCATGCAACCTTATTTTATTTTATTTTTTTGCTAAACCCCATGCAACCTTATTGAACTAAGCCTTTGAAGAAAAAAACAAAAGTAGCATGGAATTCTAAGTAACAGTAAGAAAGAGTACTGTATGCATGATAAACTCCATTTCTTGCATATATATGTAGAAGCTTTAACAGAGGCTACAATAGAGTCGTCAGATTCAATATCCATTTTGTTGTTGGTAGTGCCGTCACCGCCGTCTTGCAGCCAACCACCTCTTTTGAAATATCTTATACAGTTGCGGAGTTTAGCAATGAGTTTAAGAATGAGAATCATGAGGGTCACGATTTCTGTAACGTCTTTAACGCTCAAATGAAAGCTGTTTCAAAAAGAAATTGTATGAATATTACAGGAAAAGAAGAAGAACTCTATCTCCACACTCACACACACAAATAACTTTAGCTAGCTAGTGTTAGTGTGTTACCCGGCCATGGGAGGAGATAAAAAAAAGACGATTGCCTAGAATTGTCAAGGGTTTGAACTTAGAAGAATGTTGCATATATTACGCAGCTGCCAAGACTCAAAAAACCCAGTTACTCATCAAAATGAAACTCAGTGTATATCTTTCTCCTGGTCAGGGTGGGGCCTATTGTGTAAATGGCAAAGGTGCAAAAAGCAGCTATAGTGAAAATGGCAAAATGTGGGTACCCACCTTTTGCAAAAAGCACCTATAGTGAAAATGGCAAAATGTGGAAAGGACTTCGTTTTCGTATTCTGCCTGCCAATGTAGAGCTGCTTCAGCCGAAGAAACCTGTCTCTTGGTGGGTTGAATCCAACTGAATTTTTGATCTTTTAAACATGTTTTGTGTGGGTTTGGAGATGTTCAAAACTTAGAAGAGAAGGAAAATTCTGTAAATAGAAGGGTGAGACATTGTCAAACATATAAATAGCTTTTGCCATTTTCACAATAGGCCCCACCCTGACCACGAGTCACAATAGGCCCGACTACCTTAAGGTGGTGCAGACTACGGAGAGAGGTCTTTTATGTCAAACACACATTCACATACAATTCTATTCTTTATTCCAAAAAAAAAAAAAAACACATCACCAAATAAATAAAAATAAAGCAAAACTCACAATTGTACTAACGCTAACGCTATAGCCGAGCCTGAAAATTTTCTTGGGAGTTGTGAATATTTTTTTGAGTGTAATTTTTAGACTTTTATCAAATGTAAAAAAAGATGAATGAAAAATTTTAAAAGTTAGGAAGAACTATGGCCCTCCTAGTTCTGCTTATGCAGTGGTAAAGTCAAAAAAAAAAAAAAAAAAAATAGGAGGCCAAACTAACCTAACAAGAAAAAAATTCGATTACTAAAAAAAAGTAGAGGTCTTAATTTTATAATTACCACACCATTGATCCATAGAATGTTAAGATATCTCACAAGTATGAAATGAAATAGTTTAATCAAAAGTCATGACACCACTTTTGTAAGTATTTAAAATAAAAACAAAAATGTTATACCTTACCTTCTATGGAGGTAATTATTGCCCTCATTCAAGAATTGTGCAAACTGCAAACTGCTCTAAGGAAGTGCCTTTTACCTTAGTTCAATTTAGTCGTCTTTGATTTGTTAATATTACTAAAATATGATTTTTGTTCTTTTTTTTTTCTCTTTTTTTGATGGAATTATTTTTGTTCTTAAACTTTGCATTAAATTAGTTTTTCTTTTATTTTTTAGTCTCTAAAAGTTTTATCACTACAACCAAAAAAAAAAAAAAAACTGACTTATTTTGATTCAATTTTTTCTGGGTTCACTTGAAATTTGAAAGGGTCAAAATAAACAAAGTAAAAATAGGTTTTCACTTTAAAAATTTAATGAAATTTTCCTTTCACCCAAAAAAATAATATAATAATTTAACTCGGTTCATCAGTCAAACTCTCTCTTGTGTGAAAACGCAAAGAGCGAGAAACGCAAATACAGATCTCCGTTTTATTAAAAAATATATATATATACAGATCTTCGACGACGAGCTGAGGCACGGTGGTCAGTGATGTCATCTCCGCCACTTCTTCGTCCGATTACAGGTATATGTTTAACTCTCTGTTTGTTTCCCGAGAAAAAAAAAATTTGAATTTGTCTATCACGGAAATTACCTTAGCAGATCTGTCCAAACAATAATTGGTATTATCTCTCATTCTCTTCATTGGTAGAGAGACTACGAAGTATGGCTCAGAGAGAAAGCAGTAGTTTAATTTGGGGCTATGGGTTTGAATACTTTTGGAATTGGAATTGCGTAGCTATCCTCTGGAATCTGAAGTATGAGTTGGATCTATGAGGTTTAGCCTAGATGTGTTATTTGTGTTTTGTTTACAGGTGTGAACACATTTCAAGAATATAACAAGAACCATAAGCCCATAAATGAAAAAAAAAAAATGAAAGGTACCACAATTGATTCTATCTTTCCATTCAAACATAAATCAAGTACTCTTTGACAAATATTACACTTGCATCATTAATACAGTTAATATGTGTTGTCACCTCATTTTGCATTTGGACATTCACTCAAGGGCAAAATTATAATATCTTAAAACACTTCAAAATTAAATGCTACATTTGGACCGTTAGATGAACATGAATTTCATTCAAAAATACAATTGATCCTCATAACGATCAAAACAAATTGCTAATCATCAGATAAAAAGAACAATCCACTTCAAATTGTAACCTCTAATATGCATTCTCACATATTATGACATAAACCATGTAATTATGATTAATTAATTTTGATTGGTCTTGCGTTGAGTTTTCCATGAAACTTGAATTTTGGCATCTTTCATCAGCTTAAAGCTCAGTTTAAACGTGCTTGAGAATAGAAACAAGTTCAAAAACTCTTGAAGAGATGAAAAGGAGGGAAATTTAACCGTCTAATCCATGAGAGAAATTAATGTTATTCTAATGATCAGAGTTTAAACAATAAATATACACCATGAAAAGTGATTACAAATGAAGTTTTACAATTTTAAGTAAATAGTTAGATACAATCTCCCAATGTCCAAAAACGTTTAAATGTCAAAAATTACTTATGCATATTCTTAATTGCCTGAGATTCAGTTAAGCAAGTGTCTATTAAAAACACTAAAACCATCGGAGGACAACAACTTTTTGTTAGACACTCGCTCAACCTGATGTCTAATGAACGACTAACGAAAATACCACAAATGCATCCTCCACTTGTTTTTCCATTGTTTCTTTAACTCTATCTCTTCCCAAGAGATAATAACAACTAGTTTTAGTGTTTTTAATAGCAACTTCCAAAGTGGGATTAAACTTGTATTAAAACTGACTTGGATATAAAAAGGAATCCAACATATTAAATGAGTCAAATCTGAAACATTATTTTTGAATAAACTCATGAGTATTCACGATTTAAGTATATGTAAAATTTTTCTTTTGAGAAGTAAGTACATGTAATATTATATGTTTATATGTATACATATATCAAAATATACTTACATAGTTCATTTAGTGCTAATATAAATAGTTCATTTTGTAGGAAAATTGCATATAATTTTTAACAATATAAAGTTGGTAAATTTAATTTTTATAAGTTCATAAACATGATCTCAAAAAAAAAAAAAAAAAGTTTATAAACAGAATTATTCAATCTAATTAACTCAAACAATATAATTTCAACTATAATTTAGTTATTATTTACTAGAATAAAGTCACGATGGAGTAAAAATATTTAGTTGGTAAATTTAATAACTACAAAAAAAAGGGTCTTTAGCCGCGTTTAAAAAATGCAGCTATAGACCCCAAAAACGCGGCTATAGGATAGAGCCGCGTTTCCTATAGCTGCATTTACAAACACGGCCTAAACACCGCAGCAACAGGCCTATGGCCGCGTTTTTTAAAAACGCGGCTAAAGGTCAAATCTGAAGCCGCGTTTTTAACCCGGTAGGATATATTGGGGCCTATAGCTGCGTTTTTGAAAAATGCGGCTATATCTCGCTTTGAGCTATGTTTAAAATGCGGCTATAGGTTTTTCTAAAAACAAAAAACAAAAATTCTGGTTTTTTTTTTTCCCCAGAGAATTCAAAATTCAAATAAAAAAATTCAAAATTAATCACAAATCCAAAAAATTCAAAATAAAATACAAACCAGAAAATTCAAAATCAAACACAACAATCTCACAATACAAACACACCCAAAAAATTCAAAATCAAACACAAACCCAGAAAATTCAAAATCAAACACAATGATGTGAACCCCGTCGAGAATAACGAGACCCAACAACTAAAGGGAACCCAAGATCGTTCTATGGGCAAATTCGAATGGAAGACCTCGACCCATTGTTTATGACAAACAAGAACCTCGATATAAGGAAAACGCCACAAACGGTGGTGGAAACTCCGTTTGATAAGTCGAGATGAACGCCACGGGAAATCTCGATAAGTTCAAATAGTTCTTCAAAGAACCAAAGAGAATAAACCTCACAAGTTTTATGAATATCAATGTCTGTGTTTTCCATTGCTTATACACCTATTTAAAGGGCTGAACATTACAAGGAAAAAACCCCTAACATAGAAAACCTAATTAAAGCTGAAAATGGGTAAGGAAAGAAATCCTTACCTTCCTAAAACACACAAGACATATAAGGCAATAAAGGCTGGATGCCCATCCCCTAATCAATGCTAAAATAAATCCCTACTTGCCAAAAAAGAGACGCTAAAATAGGAAAGAAGAGCTGGACGCCTAGAGTCATATAGAAGGAAACAAAGGACAATATAAATGGAAAGAAAGTGGCGCCTAGAATAGCCATGCAATCCGATCCTCCCAAAATATTCCTTGCCAATTCTTAGCCTTGACCAGATCCTTCTAGAACTTGAATCAAGGTGACAATTATTTGTTGCCCACGTGGATCATGCTCAATGGGCCTCCACGAATTTGCTTGAGCCCATAACTCTTGGATGAGTCCGTTGAGTACATCCTTGAACTTCTTTGCTCGTGCTCTCGCAACCGGCCCAATTGGTACTTGAACGAGATCCTTCGAAGCGGTGCCTTGATCTCCATCACACAACATATTCATAATACAAACAAACCCAAAAAACTTAAAATCAAACACAAACCTAGAAATTCAAAATCAAACACAACGTGCTCCAAAATATAAGAACACAAACCCATTTAAACGTAATCACAATATCAGCAACACAATAGCACAAATTCAAGCACAGATCCACAATAGCATCTCCTCTATTTTCTTACTAAATAAACATAAAATAACCCAAAAAAAAAAAAAAACTAGATCTATTGACAAATCAGTGTGCTTGAGATGAAGAAGAAAATGAAAGAAAAAAAAAAANGGAGGTAGGTGGGAAAGGGGGGGCACGTGGGAAGCTGAAGAAATTTTTTTTTTTTTGTTTTTTGGTTACATATAGTGGTGATTTTAAAAACGCGACTATAGGTCATGTCACTAAAGGGTGACCTAAGTCGCGTTTTAAAAACGCAGCTTCAGGTTATACTGCTGGACCTATAGCCGCGTTTTCCAAAAATGCGGCTATAGGTAACGTCACTAAAGGGTGACTAAGCCGCGTTTAAAAAACACAACTTCAAGTTATACGGCTAGACCTATAGTCGCGTTTTTTGAAAACGCGGCTATAGGTCCCCTTTAAAAAAATTATTCGGCTAGACCTATAGCTGCGTTTTAAAAACGCAACTATAGGTTGGCTATAGCCGCGTTTTTGAAACACGCAACTATAGGTTGAAGCTTTAGCCGCCTTTCTTAGAAACACGGCTATATGTTAGCTATAGCCATGTTTTTCGTAAATGCGGCTAAAAAAAATCTCATATATATATATATATATATGAGATTTACTTTATTTGAGAAAAAAAATTAATTAAGTAGTTTGTATAGATAAGAAAATGAATAAAACTTGAACATATCTAGTTTGATAAAAAATTTGTTCGCTACTTATGTGTAAAAGTAAATAAAATAAAATAATTATGATCTTTTAATAATTGACTTTACTCGACTCAACTCAACTAGTTCAGGATTACGTACCATTGAGACCGCCCATGTACAGGTTGGCAAAGCAAGTATTTAAAGAATGTCATGAAGACCAACAACATATATATATATATATATATATCACAAGCTGAGAAATTTCAAGACTAGCAAATAGCAAAAATTTCGAGAATGCCATTTAGACCACAAATGTAAGAGCATTAGCATCAAAAAATGCTACTCTATTTTATTTTACCATCCCAAAAAACTACTTTATCAATTATACCATCCCATTATACAATATTTTCAGCATCCCAAACTTTTATTTTCCTATTCTACTCTTTAAAATAATATATCTACACAATAAAATAATATTTCCCCAAATCACCATCATTTATTCTTTCTTTCTCCCAATCACAATCACAATAAAATATTAGTTTTTTTTTTTAGAATTGTGTTACAGTGCAATTCTAAAGATAGAATTGCATTGTAGCACTATTGCAAAAAAAATTTGCAATACTTAGCAATAGCATTTCCTGATGCAATACATTTTGGGGCTTGAAATGCCAAATATCCCTTACATTTGGCATTAGCATTTCCCAATGCTAATGCTCTAAGAATGTCTAGTCTAGGTTGGCAAAGCAAGTCAAGGATACTTTATCTTTAGCTAGGAGCGGCAAGGAGTTTTCCTTTAATTGTATAAATAGAGAGGCGAACTGTATGGCTCATCTTGCGGCAATATAGGATACTAAATGTTATGTATTAGGACATGCACTCTTTAAAATAAGAGAAATGATATGTCAACAACATTTTTACAATATTTTTACAACAAATCTTAAGTGGCAGGTTGTTACTGGTTGTTATTGTTGGGGCAAAAAAGTAATCTTAGTGTTAGTTTCAAATTTGAACTAATAACAACTAACCACTTGTGATTTGTTGTAAAAATGTTATAAAATTGTTGTAGACGTAACATCTCTCTTAAAATAATGCATTTCTCTTGGTTCATAATTTTTTTTTTTTTTTTTTAAGTTTATAGTTTTTGGTTGTCTTTCTTTTTTTATTATTTCCTCCCGGCTTCTTAAATGTTATGTATAGGACATGTACTCTTTAAAATAATGCATTTCTCTTGGTTCATAAAATTTTTTTTTTTTTTTTAAATAATGCATTTCTCTTGTTGTGTACTTTTTTTGAGTAGCTGGAGAAAAAAAATTATTTTGTATTTTGTATTTTTTTTGGAGTAGGTGGGGGGATAAATAATCAACACCTAAAAGTTAGGCCATTTTGTAGTTATATTCTAATTATGTAATATATTATAAACCCGGTTTAAAATATTAATATTACTATTTTTGTGTGTATCCCTAATAAGTAATATTGTTTACTAAATAAAAACACCCAAGGGTTCAAAAGAATAAGATTGAGGTCACTGTCATGAGCAAATTTGAACAATGAGATATCATCACCGTATACACTAAGTAAGTTCACATTAGCAATTTTTTTTTTTTTTTTAATTATGACATTGTCATCATGACGCAACATATGAATAAGAAAACATTTTTATAATATTTTTACAACAAATTCTAAATGACGAATTATTATTAATTTTAATTTTAATCTATTACTAAAATTGTTTTTTGCTTTCCAGAAACAAATAAGTAACAATGTTTGTTTCACACCAATTTTTACCCATACTATATAAATTTCAAGAAAGGCTGAAAGGCATGTACGAGATGCCCAAATCCCACTTCATAATTCATATGGGTCAAATGCAGAGAAATTCTTCTTTTTTTTTTTGGTTAAAATGCAGAGAAATTCTTCATATGGGTCAAATGCGCACCGATTTGGGTTTGTGAAATTCCGAAAATACCCTTAGCAAAAAATTCAAGAGAAGCATTGACATTTAACACACCGCCAATGGATTATGTATAGTAGTTTATGTTGTGAAATTCCCAGACCTACCATTTTCAAAAATTTCGAGAAAGGCATGTTCAAAATTCAAATGGACTTTACAACACCAACCAAGCCACCAAATTAATGTATTATTGTTTAGTTTACAGCAAAATAAGTATAGTTTACATGTTTGGAAATTCCCAGACTACCATTAGCAAAAATTTCAAGATTGCCAATCAGACCCCCTACGTTTTTTCAGTCATTGTGAGATTGTCCAATCCATTCATTTTGGAGTGTGACTTTTATTCGAAAGTGCGCTATATTATAACCTCAACTTCAAGCTTCAGAAGTTCAAGCCTGCGATTGAGTCTTCCAAGTGCCTATGTAACTAATTTTCAAAGTAGTACAAGGTCTGACAGAGATAAGAGCAAAGAAAAGAAGAGCAAAGAGAAGAAGATATAAACAAACGACAGCCAGAGAGCAAAACGACAGAAATAACTGAGAGTAACAGATAGTGTAAAACGACAAGTAGCTTAGTTTTGTGTATAAATGATTAGCGTGTGATTGGCACGTGTGATAGTTGGTTAGTTTGTTATTATTGGAGGGAAAGTTAGTTAGTTTTCCTCCTCCTCTGTTTCTATATATGTTAGTGCAGAAGCTTGTACAGAATTCATTCAATACAATTCTTTCTTCTAGAATTTTCTCTGTTTTCCAATACTAATATCTGAACTTCCAAGTCTTCTAAATTATCAATAGCACGCTCTATGTCCAAAACATTTTCACACTTTTCTTCTACTCCTAAGTCTCCTATGGCTTTTGCAAATCCTCCAATTCTTCCCACTGCTTACACTTTTGCAGACCCTCCTCCACCTCTGATCGTGTAAGACTATCTATATATAGTTAGTTATTAACTGTAATTTTTATTTATACATGTGTTTTTATGTTTTATTGGCAATTTCTAACTCTCTGTAACAGGGAGGAAAAGCTGCTTTTGGGCATTAAAATCGCTGCGGCAATAGTTAGTCTCATCATCTTCATTGTTGTACTCTTTGTTAAACTACGCGAGTGTGCAAGTAATTCCAGCAGTGGCAACAGCGCTAGCGATGGTGGCGGCGTTATCAACACCCAATTCGGTATCCAACTATATACGTGCTCTGGATACTGACAATGGCTCTGTCTTAGGCTCTTAGCCTCAGCTGTCTGATACTTGTTACCAACATATTGCGTAACTTAAGCTTTACATCATTTCGAGCTTCTACGTCTAGAGGAAGACATAGAAGATAACGTTCATGCGAAAAAGTAGATTTCCATGTTGTGGGTAATTAGTTGAATAGGCTAGCATGACTGTTGGTATCAGTGTTGCAAGGTTTGCTGCTTGTTTTGTATTGGGTTGATGACCTCCGTACCCTTACGTAATTATTTGTTAGGACCATGTAAATTTACATAACTTTTGTCATAATTCGTTACGTGGTGAGTTGTGAGTAATTGATGTATGAACCCTTATGAACTCACCACCACGATGTTACTATTCACAACTGAGCACTTGACAAATTGTAAAGAAAATTGCGTAAGTTTATGCGGTAATAGCATTGTTCTTAGAATTTATATCATGGCCTGCGGGGTGGGTCTTTTGTGTTGTTCTTGCAAAAAGATAGAAGTCCTTTTTGTTACGTGGGCCCAAAAATTATTTTCTATAAAACTATAGTCACTCCTGCAGCAATATATTAGGCTAAGTGGTTTTAGGAATGAAGATTCAAGCAAGGCAATCTTTGAATTAAATCCTTCCGACCTATCCTTTATTGTCAAGTTTGAATTGAATTTGGCCTATGATTCAGATTTACAAGTGAGAAAAATCTCTATCATGATGTAGACATGTTGCAAGAAAGAGGTTTTATTGTGAGAAATAGGTCTCATGAAGTAGAGGTAATTCATGAATTATGCAAATTGGTCCAAGGAGATGCCTCTTTAGTCTTTACTATGGTTCAATTTTAGATGACTTTGATTTGTTAATAAGGCTAAAATATTATTTTCAGTCTTAAACTTTGCATTAAATTGGTATTCATATTTAAACTTAATTATTTGTTGTCCCTAAAGCTTTACAAATGTTTCAGTTTATGCACCTTTGGTCACTGCCATTGAGAATAATAGTTGACATGCATATGCATGATAAAAAATGATACTTTTATTAAGAATGAGGCCACACTCCTAAAAATCACAGAGATTTATAACAATAACACATTAAAACAAGAAGCGCATAGCTACCAACATCAAATCTCAAAAACTCTTTTTTTTTTTTTTTTTTTTTGTTATTAATTATGAATGAGTTATTCAACAATCTGTTTGAGTTGACCTAAAGTTTGCAATTTTTATCACGGTATGTGGAGTGCTGGGTTTTTTTGTTTGTTTGTTTTTTTTTTTTTCCTTTTCCCAGCCAAAAACAAAATTGTCTTTTCTAGGTAGGCGTAGGCTCAAAAAAGTGCCATGCCAAAAAAAAATGTTGTCTTTGGATTTTCTATATAAAGATATTTTGTTCCAATTTAATTATTATACTTTAGATTCTCAAAAAAAAAAAATTACACTTTAGGGTTTTGATTCTTACACATCTATTAAAAAAAAAAAACAGCAATCTTGGGTATTTTCTATAAAAACAGGTTTTGTTCCATTTTGAGTATTACACTTTCACATTACTATTTCACATTTCTCATGTCTACTATTTCACATTACTTTTTTCACATCCACTTTTATTTGTTAAAATGTAGAAATTTTCACATCAATTGAAGATATGTATATAAAATAGTTGATGTAAATTAGTGCGAAAGAATATTATTTAACCTTATAGTTTATATTATTTTCACCAATTACAGTTTGTACACAGAGAAAATTACAATGTCACACATATTTTATTTTCCTTGTAAAATAATCACTTTGATTTAGAATATATATTTAAAAAAAAAAAAAAAAAAAAAAAAAAAAAAAAAAAAAAAAAAAAAAACGTGATTGATTGATTATAAAATGAAGCATTGAGACTGGGACAAAGGATTCAGATTTGCCCAAGGAACGAAAGATGTGTATGTGGTAATTGTTGGATTGACAAACTTGTGACCATTTTATGGTAAAGCTTGAAGTTTGACTAGGATTGGAACTTGGGCCTAAATGGGTAGATAATTGAGGGATTGTGAGAACTGGGCTAAAGATCCGGTTCTTTTGGGCCTTGAAAATTTTCGCACTTCTAGTTCAAGACGAACGAGTTTCTCCACCATGTGAATTTTGCAAATTGATTAAGCAAAGAAACGAAACCTTAAAATCCAAAACAAATTGGTTGGCCCATTGGGATTTGTTTTGTTTTTTCCTTTAGTTATTTATGCATGCAAGTGTGACCTTGGTACCTTTCTGCGTCAAGGCAACATGCCAAACATACCATGGTCAGGACCACAATCCAGGACCTAAAAAGGGATCATTAGGCCTTAATTCAGCTCTGGCCTTTCGAGCATAACAAAATTCAGGGAAAGTAACCTTGTGATTGTAATAAAAAAATTAAAAAGAGCTCTATTTCAAGAGCTTTATTCTTAGAATTCGTAATAGGTGACTTCAAATTGCGGCTCATGTACAAAATACTGTGGAAGGCTTGGAATAATTTGCCTAAATAAGTGACTTCGAATGAAAGGCTGTGAGATTTGTTCGTTCATGGTGGCGAGCGTGAACCTGAGCTTTATTTAGTCTAGTATGCACAAGCCCTAGCATAGCTCCCTTTTAGGCCCAATCCTAGCACAAATTGGCTTAACAATATCACAAAATCCAGCAACTGCCTATTACAATCTTACATAAATCTTCACCCACCCCCTCAAAATTTTCTTTTGGGCCCACCTAACAAAAAATACATAATCTTTTGCACCAAAAAAAAAAAAAACCATGATAAAAATTGGCCAATTTAGATGAACACAAATGGTTTGATCATACACATAATCACTGATAAAAATGTCACATTTATTAAGATTTAAGGCACACACTTTAGAAAATTACAGAGTTTTACAAGTCAACACATTATAAAACAAGAAGTAGAGCTGCCAATCTCACATCTCAAACATTTTTTTTTTTTTGGGGATGAACGAAACTAAATTTTATTCAACATAACAACACCACAATACAAACCATACAATACACACATAAGATGAAGCCATAGGGAAACACATGCAGTCTTCAGTTGATAGCTCCAGTGGTCACCAATTTATTTTATTAAGAGAGTCCATTGAACTAATCTGAAAATGATGGAGAAAAATGGTGAGCTAACAGCGGAATATGATAAAATAGATAGCCATGTCCAGAAAGAAATTTTACATAAAAGGTTCACTATTTAGCAAAGCTTCTTTCCAATTATACATATATAATATAATATCTTAAGAGGAATCATTATTCAAAGGCCACTTACTTCAAATCGACAAACAATTTCTCTGTCAAAAGCCCCAAATAGTATCAACTAGAACCTAATACAAGATTAATGACTCAATAAATATAAACATGCCAATATCTAATTATATCTAAGAGAATACGAGGCAGTAAGAACAAGATAAGGATTTAACTATTGATATGCACTTGGTGCAAAACTTAAAATTTTTTGCTTAACTTTTTAAACTCATTAAGGCAGCCCTCAAAATTATAACATGATAGTACCTGAATTTCATATCATGACTATCAAAACTCAACCATATCAATCACCTTGTTGTCCAAATGGAGTATGACCTAGTTTTCCCAAAATTAGGTTAATTGATATTCATAATTCCTAAGTGATTTATTTATTTTTTAGTAATTAAACTTATATTTATTCAAACAAAACAAAGAACATAGGGAAAACCCCCAAACCAAAGAAGAGAAGATACCAGTATAGGGAATCTTCCTGCTACATCAACCAAATTACAAATCTAGCTACAAAACCAAAAGAAGCCAAAGCCAGTAGCAAAGAAAAGTTGCACTAACAACTAAACAACACATCTATATAGATGGACATCAAAATAACACTTTGACAAAACACAACAGCATAGGAGTTCTGGGATCAAATTAAAATATCATTTGGATCAATCCCCAAATTACAATAGATAGGAGCATTTGAAAGAACTTGGTTTGAAACCCCAGCCTAGCTTTGACATCCTTAATGATCGATGCTTCTCTTGAGTTGCACTTTAGTACAAATTTTATCTTCATGAACCATTGCATTCCTTTGCAGCTAAATGTAGTAAACTGTTGACCACCAAGCAAGTTTGCAACCTATTACTCTTAGCCCCTTCCCTTTTAACTCTCTAGCCTCCCAAGTAATCAAGTTATCCCACACAAACTGAGCATTTGAAACTAGACACAACTTCATCATGTCATCCTAAACTCTTCAAGTGAAAGAACATTTAAAGAAGAGAGATGATCTCTACTTTCAAGACAATTTCTACCCAAAAAAAAAATACACATTATCAACCAAGTACCCTACTTGACCATTCTATCTCGTGTGGAGAGTTTGTTATTTACAGCTAACCAATCAATAAACGAATGCTTTAAGATAGTTAAATGAAACCAAAGAAATTCCTAAGCTATTTACATCATGACCTTCATAAATTTATTGCCTAAGCCATCAAATATTAGTAATGAAAAATATCATAGGTCTCAAAATAAAGTTCTTGCAGATTTGGATTAATTACTCCAAAATCTTTTTAACGATGTTGTCCGTACTTGAAAGTTTTTAAGTCTAAAATCAAATACTAGTGGACCCAATCAATTTGGTCTAACATAATTAATTTCCTCACCACTTTGGCTATAAAATTAAAAGAATTAGAAATTTCCAAAAATTATGATTTTCTCTAGGTTGTAAATTCTACATGTTACTTGAATTCATTCCGAATTTCGTGTCAAAATTCCATTCCAATTTCAAGTCATGCTAAAATCAAGTCAGAATACCCAAATGCCAAATCTATCAGAAACAGGGTTACAACAACTTTTCAAATTTTCGTAAAATTTCTTTGAAATTGTCCAATGTAGAAAATTCACTCCTAACTCAGCCCTTAATTCCTTAATATTTCATGATTTAATCTCCCAAATCAATTGCCCAATTATCCAATTAAAATTGGGCGTTTGTTACTTATAATCCCAAATTCTATCACAATTTCAAGATATCGAGTGATCTACAACAATAGCAAATAATAATAAATCCATTAAATTTTTATTGAAAGATCAAAGATCAATTTTTACCCTGAAACTTGGAGAGACTAAGAACCTAATTTTCTTTGAATTCCGGTGAGATAATTGGAGGACATCGATTTTAATGAGGTTGAGGAGTTGCTAGGTCTGACAGCTAGAAGGTTGCTAGACAGCTAAAAGATGAGAAAGATTTAAAACTTAAAAATAAATAAAAATAAAAACCTTTTTGAAACTTTTGGAGGAAAATGAAACCAAAAAGAAGAGAGCGTGCATATCTCTAATTACTAACTCCTTGGGATGAATAAGAATAAATTTTATTCAAAATAACATGACAACCGAAACACAAACCAGACAATACAACAAACCAGATGAAGCCACTAGAAAGCACATAGCACAACAAAGGTCCAGTTTGACAAGATCCGGAATAAAGCCCATTTTTGGGCCCATAGTACTTAGTACTAGGACTGAAACACTACTTAAGTCCAATGTCCACAATCCTAGCCCAAAGTTAATTCAGTCTTAATGGGATGAAAAAATTCAGCAGGCAGCAACTACCTTACAATCTTGCATAAATCTTCACCTTTAAAAATATTCTTTTGGGGTCCAGTTAACACTTTACATAAAGAAAAACAAAAATATTTTCAAAATAAAAATTAATAATTAAAAGAAAAAACCCACAATCCATGATAGATCTTTGCCAATTTAGATCAATTCAAATGGATTTGACATACACTAGCATAATAATCCAATAATATATGTTGATGCACAAATATACGATAAAAAGTAAAAACAATACTTTTATTAAGAATTAAGCCACACACTTAGGAAGACCACCGAGTTTTACAACTAGAAACATTATAAAACAAGAGGTGAAGTCACCAATCTCACATCTCAATTTTTTTTTTCTTTTTCTTTTTTTTGGGATGGGGATGAATGAGATTAAATTTTAATCAGCATAACAACCACAACACAAACCATAAAAATACACACCCCAAATGAAGCCATAATGAAACACAGTGCATAAGAGAGGGCCGGCTGTGAAGATCAGGATCAAAGCCCATTTTTGGGCCCATAGATAGGCCCCAAAGTGGGGATTAAGCCTGATACTCTAACAGTAGGAAAACTTGGCCCTGACGTGTCAAAACTCAAAACACCTCAGAGTCACCATGCTACCTTATTGAACTAACCCTTTAAAAAAAAAGAAAAAAAAATGCAGCGTGGAGTTCTGAAGTAATACAGTAAAGAGAGTACTTGTTGCATGAACGCCATTTCCTGCAGATGTAGAAGCTTCAACAGAGCCTATAATAGAGTTTTCATCAGTATTCTGAAGTTCGATACCCATTTGGTTGTTGGTAGTGCCGTCTCGGCCGGTGACGTTGCTGCGAGCCACAGTTTGACCGCCGCTGCTTCTGAAATAAGTTATACACTCGCGGAGTTTAGCAATGAGTTTAAGAATGAGGATCAAGAGTTTCACGGTGTCCATAACGTCCTTAACGCTTAAATGCAACCTGTTGCAGAAAAAAAGTATATCAATATTACAGAAAAAGAACTCTCTACACGCTCACACACACAAATAAATTTAGCTAGATAGTGTTACCCAGACATAGGATGAGACAAAAAAGACGATTGTCTAGAATTGTCAAGGGTAGGAACTGGGAGGATCGTGAGATGTCTGTGCAAAAAGTGTGTGGAAGGGTTTACAAAAGGGCAATTATACCTGGTATGTATATATATTACTCCTCTCTAGAATATGAGACTCAACACCCCCTTTTTCCTGTCAGGGTGGTGGGCCCATTAAAAAAGTGACCGCTATATTCACTTTTTTAACCAAGCCAGTGATTAGCATATCAGCTGCATCTTTTGAGTTCGTACCATTTCGGTCTGGTAGACGATCTTAAATATAGATGCTTCAGGGCAATATTTTGAGTTCGTACCATTACCATTTGGGTTTGGTAGCATATCAGCTACAAAAACTTCAATATTTATAATAAAAATCTAATTTTTTATATTTTATATACTCTATTTTTAAAATGCGTTAAATTATCTATTTTATACTATATTTTATTAAAATATTATTTTTAATTTTTTTTTCTTCACGTATAACTATTATTTACTCTTTATTTTTTTATATCCAAGATACATAGAAAAAAATTAAACAATTAAATGTAAAATAAATAATGTCAGTGTAGATATACATAGTTATTGAAACAAACTTATAAATTTATACAATTATATATATTAATATATAATTCTACTTCTTTTTAAATTATACACGGATGTAGGGACGGAGCTACATATGGACTAGGGGGCAATGACCCCCCTAATTTTTTTTTTAAAAATATTAGTATATTAATACGTACTAATTTTAGCAATTTTGTTCAATAAAATTAGAATTTTTCCTCCCTTAACAGTACTATCAATTCTTTTAAAAGAAATGTTATCACACAAATTTTTTTACAACATTTTTACAAACTATTGAGGTAGCAAATTTTTATTAGTTTGTACACCTGCATCACTTTTTTACTTACCAATAATTACTTATCACATTAGCAATTTATAAAAAATTTGTAGTTTTAGCATTTTCTACCTTTTAAAGACCATAAAAAAAATTAATAGATTAAACAATTTGAATGACAGATACTACAGAGCTTTCAACAATGAAATTAATCAGCAAACAATGGAAAATCCTCCAAAGAAAAACCCCAAGAAAGGTGCTTTCACAGGCAAATTCTCAACCAGGGAGCAGGGCACCACAAGCGAAAAGTGAAAAGAGCTGGCATAGCTTACTTGGCAAAAGATAGGGAGGGAAAGGAAGTATTTAAAGGATGCTATTCAATTGCAGAAACTAAGGGTAAGGGTTGGTTAGAGAGAAAGAAAAAGTAGAGTGATGAAAAATGGTGGGAAAATAGGAAAAATTTTAATTTTTTGTATGAAAAGTGTTTATTTTTTTTGTAACTTTTTTGCATAATGTGAAACAAAAACTTAAAAGATAGCTTTTTTTTTTTTATAAAAAAAATGGATGAAATTTATAATATTTAATAAATAAATAAATATGAAGGCTGTTGTACTTGTACCAGCTTAATTTGATTATTAGGACGAACAAAAAGGGCAAAAAAAAAAAAAGAAAAAGTTTGAATCAGACAAAATTGATTTATAAAAGGGGTGGGCACTTTACTGTAGCTTGTAGCACTACAAAACGCGGGGCCTTTGGGCCGCGTTTTCTTGGGCCGCGTTTTAAAAAACGTGGCCATAGATGTGCTACAGCCCCGTTTTCATAAAACGGAGCTTAAAGACCGGACCTGAAGCCCCGGTTTATAAACGCGGCCATAGCCTATCCTCCAGCCTCGGTCCTTTTGGAATTGGGCCGCATTTTAAACGCGACCAGCTATGGCCCCGTTTTAAAACTGCGGCCCAAAATCTGATGTAAAGCTGAGTGTTTAAACCGCGGCTTCAGCTAAGGATCAGGCCGCGTTTTCTAAACGAGGCTTCAGGCCCAACCCTATAGCCGCATGTTAAAACCGCAGCTCTAGGGTTTGTATAAAAACAAAAAACAAAAATCAGACAGCCCTCATCTTCGAAATCACTCAGCCTATTTCGAAAACCCTATTTCGAAATCACTCATCCTAACCGACTCAAAAACCCTATTTCGAAATCACTCTGCTCTCATCTCTCAAAAACCCGATTCCGTTCATCCTCAACCTCACTCGCCATCGCCAACCCACGCACCATCGCCGTACCACTTTCTGAGATCGATCTTCAAAAAACTCCGGCGACTTGGCAAGCACCCAGTCGGCGAAGGCAAGTTTCCCCCCTTTTTCAGTCGTTCCTTCAAATTTCTATTGCATGCATTTTTCAATTTCACGATTTAGGTGTTCGGGTTGCAACTTTTAACTTCTCTTGTTTATGCTTCGATTTCTAGGGTTTTGAATGTCACCCCTACTTCGGTAATCCGAGGTATTTTTGAGCTGAATAGGAGGACTCCATACAAGGTATGCAAGTATTCCCTTCTTAAATGCTTAATTATAATTTTAAATTACAATGTTTTACTAACTATGGTTCGGGTAGATTGCACACACCAAAACAACTTGCATAAATTGTTTCAGTTTTTACTTGTTTGATAGGATTTGGTGCTTCTGTAGGAAAACTTCTGTCTGATTANC
>NW_027070420.1:0-17879 GCF_002906115.3 Quercus suber
TAAAAGTCTCAAAAGCAACTAAAATGTTATCCAAAATAAGACGGTTTTTTTGCAAAAGTAGATTGATGCTCAATTATGAGATTTAGCATTTTTAATCTATTTGCTAAAACCTTGGAAAAAATCTTATACAATACATTGTACAAGCTAATTAGGTGGTATTCAAAAACAAATTCAGGACTCTTCACTTTTGGGATTAGAGTTATGAAAGTATGGTTTATGGGATGAGGCAATTTACCTGTATTCAACCAAGAAAGAATGGTTGTTGTTACCTCATGATTCATCATCTCCTAAAAGTGTTGGTAGAACAGTGGTGGCATCCCATCCAGGCCTGGAGCTTTAAGTGGCGCCATTTGTTTGAGGGCTATATGAACTTCCCATTCCATAAAGTCACTTGATAAGTGAGAATTAATCTCGTTTGGCACCAGCTAAGAAACATAGGATGGTGAATTGGCTTGCAAATATGGATTGCAAGTGGTGAACAACTCTTCATAAAATTCAATTATTGTGTCTCTATCAAATCCGCCTGTTCTTGCCATAGTTCACCTTTATCTCTAATACCAAGGATAATATTTTTCCTGAACCTATGAGTAGCTTTACTGTGAAAAAACGTAGAGTTGCTATCCCCTTTATTTAGCCAAAGAACTCTTGATCTTTGGCTCCACAACTGGATTTCTCTATCAAGCAATACATTAACTTCAGATTATAATTCTCTAACCCAAAAATTATTTCCACTATTCATTGCCTCAGCTTCAACTATTGCTAACATTTTTTTCCTTTCCTCCAATTTGCACCTCACAACACCAAAGCAATTCTTATCCCACCACTCCAAGTCCTTGCTACACTTCTCAAATTTTTTTAAAACATCATCTCTCCTCCATTGGTCCAAGATGCCTCTACTATTTTTGTACATTGTGAATTAGACAACCACATTTCTTCAAAATGAAAAACCCTTTTCCTAGGTGGGGCCTCCAAACCAAATAAGTTTATGAAAATAGGAACCTAATTCGACGAGTTACATCTAAGATGGGAGATCTGAGAACCTTGGAACTAAGAAACCAATCACTTGTGGCCATACCCTTATCCAACCTCTCCCAAATAGAATGTCCATCATCAAAATGCTTACTTCAGGTGAATTTAGTGCCCACAAACCCGAAGTCTATGCAACCACATTCATTAATGATATCTTTGAAGCTTTGCATCTGATTGTGATTCCTCAAAGCGCCCCTAAATGTTTCATCTTGTTTAGTGATTTCATTAAAATCCCCCGCACAAAGCTAGGGGATATTCGGCCTAGAGTTTAAACCCCTCAATTTATTCCAGGCTTCAATTCTTTTGTAAGTTTCTAGCTCCCCATTAAATCTTGTGAACCTCCATTCCATTTCCAAGCTTTTATTAATAGTGGCATCAATAAAATATTTACGAGATTCCTCAACTATTACATTTGGTGTATCTTTCCAATATAGTACCAAACCTCCTCCCCGCCAACTTCTCGGTACCTCCCACTTGTGATCAAAATTAATTTTGTGAAGAATATGATCTATCCTAGCTTCTCTGTCCATGTTTCGGCTAAAAACATGATAAATGGATCTTTTGCTCGTATCAAATTTCCAAGCTCCTTCTCTAACTTAGGTTCCCAAGCTCCTTCTCTATATCATGCTTCTCACATGACCCAAAATCATTAATGGAATTTTGGGCAATAAAACCGAATTGGGCCAAGAGTTGAATGGGGTTGAAATTACTTAGAACTAAATCAATATCTTTTTTTTTTTTTTTTATGAACCATAAACTTTATTAAAGAAGGGAAAAACAGAGCTACAAGGCCCTCCTGGACTCTTCCAAAATGATGGAAGAGAAACAACCAGGGCAATTCCCAAAATCAAAAAGACCAAAGAAATTACAAGAAAGAGACTATTTTGCTAAAGTGTGAGCTGCTGTATTACACTGCCTAGGCACCCACTTCACAAAAACCTTATCTGAGACAGACAAAGACAACCTTAATTCAGAGCACAAGGACTAGAACCTCCAAGGGGGGCTTAGCCAAGTCATTGAGAAGATGCACACAGTATTGGCAATCCGATTCCACAATAATGCAATCATTACCCATGGCAGGAGCACAAGAGAGAGCCCACTTAATAGCCTCTGCTTCCGCCAAGAGAGGGAGGGTGGTATTCACTTTCATAAAACCAACAAGTGCCAACTCCCCTCTCCGGTCTCTCGCCACTGTAGCTATAGAAGAGAAGTGAGGCCCCACAGCAACATCGACATTAATTTTAAAAGACGCAACTGGGGGAGGATCTAAGTCTGAACAGAGGAAGGTACCTGCTGATAAGAGGTAGAGCCCTTGGGAATATTATGCTCAGAGAAGAGACATGAGATCTTCGTAGACACCTTATCAACATTTAGAGATCTGTCTCCAAATAGGACCTGATTTCTCTGTTTCCATACCATGTCACAAAGGATGGCACCATACAACAAAAATTCTTCCAACTGGCCCAAACATTGATTTGCCAAAAAAGGGAGGGGGGGGGGGGGACAAGAGGAAGTTGACAAAATCAGATGCTAACCAAAAGCCAATAAGTCAATCCTCACGCCCCAATGGCTTCGGAACCATAAGGATTTTGCAAAAGGGCATACTATGAACAGATGAAGGGAAGTTTCCAAAGCTAAATTACACAAGGGGCAGCTCCCATCCATATTTTCATTAAACATATTTATTACCTCCTTGGTAGGCAAAACATTTGTAGCTATTCTCCATAGATGCAACTTCAAATGCTCATGAATTTTGGATCTCCAAATCTGGCCTCTAATGGAGTCGAAATTCGAGGGAGGAGAGCCATTCCTACACAGCCAATAAGCGGACTTGGCCAAAAAAATCACAGAGTTTATTGCAGTCCAAGACCAACTATCTTCCATAGGGCAACTAGGAATGAGAATTTTTAGGATAAGCTCAATCACATGCTGCTCAAAAAGCAAACTCAGCTTTGGAATATCCCAACTACTTCGATTTGGAGTAAGGAGCTGAGAAACAACCAAAGCCATACCCGAATCAGCTTCAAATTTCGGGGTGGGGATGAAACTAGGGAGATCAGGAATCCATGGGTCAATCCATGTTCTAATGGAGTTCCCATTGCCTACCAAAAGGTGTTTTGTGCCCATCAAGCTTAGCATCAAATGATTCAGTTATGATTGTCCCTTGATTTGAGGAGTTATGATTATTTGAAGAATGAGGGAGAGTTGAAAAATCATTTAATTGTGTATCCCTCAAATCCCGTATGTTATGCGATACTTTTGGAGAATCCAAAATAATGGATTTTCCCCTTAAATGTGTGCTAGCAGCTTGAATTGGCTTCTCAGAGCAATGCTCTGCCATAGATCAAATGCAAGAAGCAGCGAATCTTGATTCATAACTACTGGTTTAGTCCTACCCTCGTTACCATGATGAACTTCATCCATGAGCTCAGTTTGGATTTGTAAAATCCTAGAATGGAAACCACACTTATTCACAAAGGAATAAAAGGTGACACATGGAGGCTGGGTCCGAATTGCTTTCAATCATTGGTTAAACTTCCTTCACTTTCCAACCAAATATCGCAATCCCTATCAGCATGTTCTAAGCGGCCACACTAGAGCAAATATTTGGGAAACGCTCATATTTGAATGTTATCCACAAATTCATACCATTCTCCAAAGAAATAACCCAACCACGGCAGAAAGGAAGAGAGACATCTAGCACCACCAGAATCCTCATGAAATTACACCCCCACCCCACCCCCCTTTATTTTGGCAGGATCAGTGGAATGGATTACCCGACCAAGGACGATGCAAATTTTTTCAGTAGCCTTTACATTCATATATCTATACGGAATCCCATGGACTTGCACCCAAAATAATGTCCTATCAAACTTCAGACCTTTCGTTGAATTACTTTTGTCCTAACATTGCATGATCACAAGATAAGCATCAAAGCTTCAAGGTTCAGCACTAAGAACCTTATTGACATCAGAAGCATTATCAAAGATGAATAGGACTTTATGATCTCCGAGATTGAAAACCTTAAAACCACTTTGGAATCACCACAAAGGAGTGAAAGTTTTAACCATAGCATCGATGTTGAGGGCCCGCTTTGTAAGAAACTTTGCTACGATAATATGTTCTCGAGAGCTAAGATCACTCTCTAAACAACAATTAGGCCCCTCCCTTTCAGAAAGCATTAGAGGTTATTGAATGATGATTGGAAGGGGAAGAAAGAAAAAAAAAAAAAAAACTGTTTCCTAATACCCTTGAAAAAAACCCAACTAGCCAATGGATTAACATTGTTGATACGTGGAAGACAACAAGCCTTTGCAGTGAAGGCACAACAATTCTACTGCCTAGGAGAAGTCAGAGGACTTTGTTAGCGACTAAGAAACTCTCACTCTTGACAAGCCTTCGCAAAAAACTTTCTTCATTGCCAAACTTGATTATCTTGACAAACCTTATTAACAAAGGACTAAATGTCCAGAGTATAGCTTAATAAATAATAAAGGTAAAAATACCTTTTGGTACCTATTGGTTCTTAGTTTGTTTTTATTGTCATTTTGGTCTTTGTGTTTCAAAATTTTCAATTTACACTCTCAACTATTCGCATTAGGTTGAACAAAATTTTTTGTCTATTTTTACATAAAAACCTATTTTTCTAGTTTACATACTCACTTTTCAAAACACCCCACATCAAATTATCTATTTTACACTACATTTTATTAAAATATCAAAATTTTCTTGATTTTTTAAATTGTTTTTCTTTCTTCACACACAACAATCACCATCTATTCTTTACCTTCATTTTCTAGATACATAAAAAAAATAAAAAATAAAAAACTAAATGTGAAATGAATAGTGTCATAGTTATTGTAACAACTATGTATTTTTACACAATTTTGCATGGACGGATGTGAGTGAATTTTGGGTTTGGTTTTCCAAAATGTGATACTCTTTATACTATACAAGAATTGATATGAGTGTTCAAGTGTTTAGGAAAAAGAAAGGAAGGGGTTGGGGTAGGGGTAAGCAGGGGGCACCCTATGCATTTTGGGGCCTAAGGTGAAGATTAAAATGAGACCTTTATATAATTAAATATTTTAAATATTACTTAAATAATTTTTTTACTTAAAATATATTCTTCTCACTTTTTTCAGATGCAAAATTACTTATTAAAATTTTGAATTCAAGTTCCTCTAAAATTTCTTTTTCAGCAATTAATATGGCTAATCGACTTAATCTTTTTTGTGACATTGTTGATCTTAGATATGTGTATGGGCTAAAATAAATAGGGGCCAACAGCCCAAAGGAGATGGGTCAGGCTTTGGCTAATGCCCATAACAATTAATTTTTAAAGATGGTCTTTTAGACTGATGGAGTTGCTCCCGGGATTAAATCTTATTGACAAAAATAGAGAAAGGAATAAAGATCTTTGAATAAGAAATGTTTCTCAAATAATATTAGTTTTTTTTTTTTTTTGAGAGAGGGTTTCAACTTATGGCGTCTACTTCTGATGATAGCTCTTTATCATCAAACCAAGACAACAATTAGTTTTTGGTGTAGGCTACGATTGAACCTTAGATCTCTTATACAGCCATCAAAGACTTTACCAGTTGAATTAACTAGAACCCACATATTAGATTAGTTTATGTTCCTCAGTGCGACTAAGGAGACCTTATTTATACAGTATTATAAGTGGGAAATATCTATTCTAATGGGTATTTTCCTGGGTTCCAACCACAAATTATGAGGGTTTCTTTCCCTTTTATAGTGCTTCAGCTCTCATCTTACCCCTCCATGTGGGAAGCTTATTGGCCCTTCATCTAGATACTTGACCGATCCTTCCTTTTCAGGTCATGCTAGGTGGGATATAGGCTGTCCTGACATTGTTCAGGTGTCATTCAGCCATTAATACAGCTAGCATGGTTGTTGCAATGCATTCAATGCAGAGGTGATGAGTGCTTTTTAGAAAAGTCCCCCTTCATTGCTAACATGAACTTGTGAGCTGATGTCTTCCTAGGAAAGGGATCTCTAGTCCAGCATGAACCCCTCCTTTCCACGGGCTTCCTTCTTCTGGTGGGCTCCTCAGTTCCCCACTTGATGTAGAATAGACTACCATGGCCTTTTTGGACTTCTAAGCGCTCCTAAAATCGCACAAGGCAAAAATGCAATAGTAGAAATCATTTGGGCAATGGAGTCGGAATTGCATGAAATTTGGCAGGCTGAAGCGAAGTGGCCTTCTGAGCAATAGTCGTTACTTTGCTACAAGGTACCCACTGAAAAGGGCGAATTCGTCCATTTAGGCCCCTAAAACTGCAAAATTGCCCTTTATAGTAATTTTTGTCTCCTTAATAACTTTTGCTCAAAAGTCAAAATAAGGTTTTGCTTGTTTTGGAACGACCTTTAAGGTCAATAGTTTATGATTCTGCATTAAACTCAATTTTGCCATTTTTGATAAATTTCGGTATTTTTTCACCTAATTACGTAATTAATGCAAATTAGGATTTTAGACGTTTTTCTCAGTATTTATATGCAAATTAGATTATTATCAATAAACACAGACATTTTGTCAATTTTATTCTCTAGTGGATTTCAGTTTTATCACCTTGTAGATTCAAGCAACCTCTCATGGATTCAATGTTTACTAGCTAGAAACTAATAGTTTAGTTTCTATCTATCAAAGAGAGTATTGTGTGTGCTTTTTTCAGGTTTTTGTGACATCACCACTCCTCCTCAGAAACCATGGGTCCCACCGGTGGACTGGTGAGTGGGCTTACTGGGCTTCTCAGGCTCCTCAGGTAAGGCCTAAAGGGCCTAGCTCTCCTGGCCTCCCACAGTATGATTCTATCAATTTTAATTTTGAAAAACTTATTTTTGCAGAAGTAACTGTAAGAGGTATTTTTAATAAAATTCTATTAGCTATACATGCATTTTGGGAAAAAATTCTAACCTTCTAGTGCATCAATTGGGGTATAGAACTTCTTCAAAAAATTTAACTTTGAAAATAAATATGATCCATCAACCAAAAAAAAAAAAATTATCTATAAAAATTGAATAACTAGAATAAAAAAATTAAAAATAAAAATAAAAATAAACTTAAAGCCTAGAGCAATTGAACTTGATTTATAAAATGCACTATTATAGCTCTACTTATCCATGAAAGTATCTTATAGTCTTAACTTGCATATAAAAACAATAACAGCATATTCATTAAATCACTCAACAAATTGGATTAAACAATACAACACAATACAACAAAAAGGAACAACACAATTAAAAAAAATTAAATACTAAAAAATTATAATGAAATTATACTTTTAATAAGTTAATTTTGGATTATAAATTTGTTTAGTAGTAATTAAGTATATATTAATTTGATATTTTATTTTTCACAAAACTTAATATTTTAAATGAAAAATTAAAAGGAAAAAGAATTTTGCTTGAACGAAAAAAATGATTTTAATATGGTGAAACGTGAGGTCTGTGGAGAAGGGTGTGGACCAAATAGAAGATGTCCACTGACCATCTTCCACAGATAAGAAGACCAGACACATCAATTATCAGTACTAAAGAAACAAACAAAGACCATCTAAACTCTAAAGCATAATCTGGGAAAATTTATCAATTTATCAAAAGTCTCAAACGGACTTGAAGGAAGAAATAAACCGGCAGATCAACGCACGACTACTGAATCAAATTCAGTGACAGCGAATACAAAGAAATATTAAGGAAGGAAACTTTCTTTCACCGATGAGTACCAAAAAAAAAAGAGGTTTTAGCTTCTTTTTTCTTTTTCTTTTTTTGGGAGAGGGGGGCGGGGGGGGGGGGGGGGATTTTTATGTTCATGATTTTGGAGAGCAGCTGGGGACCCTGCACCGGGTACATATGTTGCCATTTATTAATGACCAGCAAAAGTAGCGATGTATCAATGACTACATTGCAGGAGGACCTGAGGTTTACTGTGCCATGTGTCTATATAATATCATAATGTGCAAATGACCCTCATAACTCTATCAAACACCTTTAATGGTTATAATGTCATGTTTGGTATATAAATATAAACCTGGAGGATTAAAGTCCACTTCAATTTATAGTAAATTATGACATTGATTTGTGAAACATCCATCCACCTCATAAAATATGGCCTTATAGTTATGGAGATACCTGGGAATTCTGTCATTGGAAAAACAGAAATTTAGAGATAAAAAATTATAATGGGAAAAAAGGGACCGATTTGAGAAATTGACCCTAGTTTGTAGTGGGTAAGTCTAGCAAACAGGTACATGGTTCGAAGCCCACCTACTACTCATTATTTACTTATCAAAATCATGATTAGGGGTGGCAAAATCTGACACGACCTGCGAACCCGACACGACTAACCCGTTTATAAACAGGTCATGGGTTGAGGCTAAATGGGTTCAGGTCGACACGCTGACCCGTTTAATAAACGGGTCGTGTTCGTGTTCAACATGTGAATCCGTTTGACCTGTTTGACCCGTTTAGATAATAAAATATTAAATTTTGTTAATATTGCTTAATTTTTTGTTGTAATTATATGTTTATTATTATATTTATGGTTGTAATTGTATTTTAATTTTAGATATATAGAAATTGATAATAGATTATTTAGGTCATGTATGACCTATTAATCAAACAGGTTATTAAACAGGTTATTTGTATTAACTTTTACATGACTTATTAATTAAACGGGTTAAACATGTCGGGTTGGATCAACCTGTTTAATAAATGAGTCGGGTTAGGGTTGAGGATTCTTGACACGTTTAGTAAACAGGTGGGTTCGGGTCAACCCATATAGCAAAGTACTTATGGCTCGACACGACACGAACCCGACCCGCGAACATGAATTGACACCCTTAATCATGATTATATAATTAAAATAAATAATAAAATTTTATTTTAATTTACTTGAAATATTTTGGTAATACAACTTTAAATTTATTGAAACTTAATTAATAGTCATGTTATCACACAAGGTGTGGCTTGATAGTAGGAATTCTCGTTCTACACTCAGAGAGGAGCGGTTCAAGAGATAACCCTAGCAAGGCCCGTGTGGTANTAACAGGTACATGGTTCGAAGCCCACCTACTACTCATTATTTACTTATCAAAATCATGATTAGGGGTGGCAAAATCTGACACGACCTGCGAACCCGACACGACTAACCCGTTTATAAACAGGTCATGGGTTGAGGCTAAATGGGTTCAGGTCGACACGCTGACCCGTTTAATAAACGGGTCGTGTTCGTGTTCAACATGTGAATCCGTTTGACCTGTTTGACCCGTTTAGATAATAAATATATTAAATTTTGTTAATATTGCTTAATTTTTTGTTGTAATTATATGTTTATTATTATATTTATGGTTGTAATTGTATTTTAATTTTAGATATATAGAAATTGATAATAGATTATTTAGGTCATGTATGACCTATTAATCAAACAGGTTATTAAACAGGTTATTTGTATTAACTTTTACATGACTTATTAATTAAACGGGTTAAACATGTCGGGTTGGATCAACCTGTTTAATAAATGAGTCGGGTTAGGGTTGAGATTCTTGACACGTTTAGTAAACAGGTTGGGTTCGGGTCAACCCATATAGCAAAGTACTTATGGCTCGACACGACACGAACCCGACCCGCGAACATGAATTGACACCCTTAATCATGATTATATAATTAAAATAAATAATAAAATTTTATTTTAATTTACTTGAAATATTTTGGTAATACAACTTTAAATTTATTGAAACTTAATTAATAGTCATGTTATCACACAAGGTGTGGCTTGATAGTAGGAATTCTCGTTCTACACTCAGAGAGGAGCGGTTCAAGCGATAACCCTAGCAAGGCCCGTGTGGTATACATTATATTACCTATTGCCGTCACATGGCGTAAGGTCGATGAGCTCACATCGGAGACCCTTTTTATTTTTTAGCAAAAAAAAAAAAAAAAAAAGGGTAATAGTCTTGTTGAAAAACAAAGTCGGGGCATTCTAGTAATAAATTATACCCAGCATATTTATACATATATATTTTAAAAGATTGATTCTGTTTTGACCCAGAAGCTGAAATCAATATCTCTCTCAAAAAAAAAAAAAAAAAAAAAAGTAGGGCCACTACATTAATACTGGCCTCCTCTTACAGACAGAAAAGAAGCAGAGCAGAGAAGAAGATGCCTACTTCTCATTATGATCCATCTAATTGTCTCAGTTCTCATTGAATAGTTTTTTTTTTTTTGTCCTTTTTTCTCAATCAATAACTTCTAGAAAAATGCTTACTTTCTCTTTGATAGATGAGCTGTGCGATGCTGGTATGATCATACCTAATAGACAAACCAATAAATTCTCTTTGATGCGTGATTTAAGGGAGAAACTCATGTTACTACACAGATATCTTACTTTTTTTTTTCTTTTTTCCTTTTTCTTGACATAGAGAGAACTTAGATATCTTTTAGAAAGTTTAGGAAGTGCCAACTAGTTGAGCTAGACTCTTGGCATTACATTGATATCTTACTTATTAGTAGCAAGATTTGGATCCAGGGGCGGCGCTATGTATAATTTTTTTTTTTTAATACCTTAAACAAATGAATTTCAAATTAATATGGATTGTTAACCACCCTAGAAAAAAAAATTTTGACCACCCTAAAAAGAATTTGAACATCCTAAATAAAAATTTGAGTTCATTAAAAACAAAATTTGACTTCTCCAAAATTTTGCTCTATTAAAGATTGAATCAAAAAATTGCAAAAAATACTATATTCATAACACTTTCACAACAAATTTTAAGTGGCAGGTTGTTACTAGTGAATAAAAAAACAATTTTAGTGCTTTGTAAATTAGAACCAATAACAATTGTCAACTAGGATTTGTTGTAAAAATTTTGTGGGCATAGCATTCCTCAAATATTGTCCAAACAAATAAATTAGCCTAAAAGCCCAAATCAAATGTTTACCTATGATTTTTTTTTTTTTTTTCAAAAGACATTTTTGAATTGCTATTTTTATAGAGTCTGAATTTGGTAAGGATGGGATGCAAAACTCATGTTTTACACAATCCAATAAGAGATTGCCACATCAGCATTTTACTTAAAATTCAATACATCCTACCACACCTAATAACATCTCAATAAACTCCAAATTTTGTTAGATTTATATATGGGTGTTGAAATTGATTTGGTGTAGTTGTGTTTATTCTTAAATATGTGATAAGATGATGTGACATGTTCAGATTGGAGGGGTAAAATATGAGTTTTACACCACGTCCTTATAAAATTTAATCTCATTTTTATATATAAAAAATGCATATTTTCCTATTGCTAGTTGATTAGTGCTTGCTTTAGTTTTTAACTGAATTTTTTGGATTTATGTGATACATCTCGTACATACGCATATGCACTAAAATAATATTTCAATACTTTGTTGAACATGATTAATGTAACGGTTTAATGCCTAAGTTGAATATTTTGAATGAACTTATAATTTACCCTTTATTCTTTTGTTAGCACTATTGACAAAATTCTTATAAGAAAATCACTTTTATTGCAAATTTTATCTTCTAAGCAAATTCATAATTACTTGAATAATTTTCTTTTAGATTCTAGGCTATGAGAAAAGGTCTTATATTTTCATCCTAATGATAAGGAGATAATAAAAAGAGAATTTTTACGAAGATATTCTTGTTAACTTCTTAACCATGATTTCCCTAAAAAGAAAACTAGTGGAGCATTGCATTGATTTAATCCTAATTAGTTTAAAAAATACAAATATTGGTTGGAACATGTCATAAAAAAGGATGATGCATTTTGTTTATATTGTTACTTATTTAGGCAAGATTTTGGTAATTGAATGAGAGATCAATAGTTTAAAATTACTTATTGATTGTGTGTATTGAAAAAGATGTAACTGATAACATTAATAATAAAGCTATCATACAACAATTTCATATATAAAAAAACTCATAGAAGGATATATATTAAAACTTATGTATTTGAGATTGTTCTTTTTATGTCAATATATTCAAGTTTTATCCATGAAATTATACTAAATTCAACACAAAATAAATGAATAAATTGGTCCAATAGTATCTCCTAAATTGAATGGGGATAGGTTTATGGAATCATTTAACTCAATTACAATTTGTTACGTTCAAGATCTTAGCATACAAAATATCTGAATAGAAACAGTATAAAAAATATGCTCATTAGTTTTAAAAAAAAAAAAAAAAAAAACAACAACAACAACAATAACAACAACAAAAATCTAAACAATTTAATTTGTATGGAAACCTAACAAAAGCAAAATTCAATTTTGAATCTAATTAAATTTTTTCTAAGAATTGTTTATATATATATATATGTGTGTGTGTGTGTGTGTGTGTGTGTGTGTGTGTGTGTGATTAGATTCTTTATGGTTTATTTATATGTAACTCCTCATTTTCTACATTGAATAAATTCACTTGACACAAATTAAAAAACTTACATTAGATGAGATAAGTAGCGCAAAATTAAACTCTAATTTTTACACTGAATTAACTAACTTGGCACAAAAATTTAAAAACTTAAATTAAATAAGATACGTGGCGCAAAATTAGACTCTAATTTAATTTCAATTTGAACTTTAATTGGATTTTATTTCAGTTTTACCTATTAATATTTATCAATTAGATTTTATTTTATTTAAGTTTCTTAATAATCATTGTTAAAAATATTCCTGAAACCGTCACTGTTTGGATGATGTCTTACCTGAGGACAATGAAAATGCATTGATCTATGAGTCATAGCACTAGAAGTTACGGGTTTCTTGGGTTGTGGACCTTGGGACAACATAATTATAAAGGTCGAGGAGTGTAACTACTCACCCTTAATGAATTCTCATTTCACAATCAACTAGGCAAGCTAGCCTTGGTTATTCACCAGTCATTTCTTAACATATAATACAATTACATTTGGCTACATGTTCATAACAGCAACTGAATTCTCTGCTTACTCCAGGAAATTAAGATGGTGATTGTCATACGAAACCAAGAAGTAGATCGACCACAATTGCTTCCAAATTCTTGACAAACAAACACCAAACCTAGGGCTATGTGTGGGTCGGATTGGGTAGGTAAAGGCCAATATTTCTATCCAATCCACCAACGACCCATCAAAGTCTAAATTTGGCGGATTGGTTACAAATTTTAGCGGTTTCAACTTGGTGAGTTAGGCAGGTTGGGCGGGTTGGCATTAACAAGGTTCTTTTTCAAAAAATTATCACAAACTAAAATTTGTTATTGAATAATCTCAAAATATAACTAATGCACACAAAAACTTTAAGGTAGATTTCATTGAATAATCTCAATTCCAACACAAATATAGGGTCAATGAAAAAGAGATATATCATCTCCAAGGTTGTTAGACTCGGACTGGACCGGTCTGTCCGACTTGGTTAACCCTAAACTAGGTGAAAATCTGATTTTTCAACACTGATTTGCGGTTCAAACTGTCAGACATTTTAAATACAAAAATTTCCAAATCTGATAAAGCTAGGGATAGAACCTGGGCTCCTCATTCATTCAAGAAGTCTGTACCTACAGGCTAACAACTACGCTGAGCCCCTTTGGTGTGTACTAGGATCTCATATTTTATATATTTTGACTTTAAATTATAATTTTTCAATTTATCATATTACCTCCCTCTTAATCTATTATTTTTTGATAATTTTATTACTAGTTCAAGAATTGTGCTTTTTATATATGAACATACAATTTATACATTTATGTTGAAAATGATTTTTGTAGGGGTGAAGGGCCCAAAGGTATATATTGCACTGTGGGCCTTATCCGAGGACACTTAGTAGTTCGAGGACAGATAAACGATAGTGGAGATGTAAGAATCAGAACTTCACAAGCTGGCTATGATTAAGATAGTTGGGGAAGGTGGGCCGAGGTGGAATGCCTCTTTGGCTGAGCAAAGCGGAGGTCAGAAGGAGTGGTTTACCATTCGGGGTAACGTTCTAGGAGATTCTATTAATAAGGATACACATCATGAAAACACATGACAGAGGGAAACCATTAAATATCTAAGAGAAAGCTGCTACTACCTCATTGAATGCTCTGTAGCTAACTCTCTGGCCGCATTAATGAGGAAGTGATACCTAAACAGTGATTTTCAACGTTATAGCTACTTCCAAAGACTTTAGGAATGTGCTGATGGGACAAGGATCAACACTAGCAATCTAATCTACATGTGGAAGGTAGAAATGAAAGGAAGAAGGTAGTATAAAATAGAGGGAAGATCCTAAGGGGAAAGGATCGGTAAATTGAGAGAAAAACACTATATCAATAAGAACTGTACTTGTAACCAAATTCAAGAAATATATACAAGAACTGATCTCCTCGGATTGTGCCGAGGAAGATTTTCTTTAGATAAAACCAGTCTATATTTACTTTATTATGATTTGGATCCATTATAATTGTTATCTAACCCATTAGAGCCTTGTTTTAGAACCCACTTTCTACAAATTCATTATATTGGGCTCCTTGGGCCTATATCCTTTTACCTTTTGGGCTTAGGAACCAAATTGTGTCCTTACAATTGGCACCGTCTGTGAAAAATTCTTGTGTTGTAGTGAGTTTAACGTTGAGAAAGTCATTGACTAAGAAACCTGTAAGGAGTGTGCATCGGCTCATGGACCATATTGATGAGTGTAAACAGGTTGAGGAAGACTAGCAGCAGGGGAAAGGGAAGGCTAAGGTTATCCCTCAAGATATGAGGGATTTCAGGTTGGACAGATGCAACAATAATTGGTCCCAAAGAGATTTTGCTGGGCAATCTGGACCTACTGCTACTCAGGTGGTCAGCATGGTATTTCGAAAGCCGGTGTATCAAGTTTTAGAAAAAATCAAGAATGAGCCATACTTTAAATGGCCAAATAAGATGAGAGGAGACCCAATGAAGCATAATCAAAGCCTTCATTGACAGTACCACTAGGAGCAAGGGCACACCACGGAAGATTACAAAACCTTATGGAATCATCTGGAGCAGCTAGTTAGAGAGGGGAGGTTAAAGCAATCTTTTCATCAGCCAAGTGGGTAAAGGGGCTAGTCAGGATTGGGACCTTGGAGAGATGCTTCTTTGAGAGCCCCTTTAGGCACGATTAATGTTATTTAACTGCTCCAAAGAGGATTGGCTCTCACCTTTCCAGGGTGATGTTTGTAACTTGGCTACCTACCGAAGACTCTAACTCTGAGTTGAAGAGGGCTAGGATAGAGATCTAACCAGTGTTGAGTTTCTCGGATGATAACAAAGTTGGCACCATTCAGCCACATGATGATGCCCTAGTTGTCACCCCTCAGGATATGGAGGGTATGATATGAAGAGAGTTTTTGTGGATCAGGGTAGTGGGGTAGAAATTATGTACCCTAATTTGTACAATGGGCTAAACTTGAAATCTGAGAATTTGACAAGTTATGATTCACCTCTTTTGGGCTTTGATGGGAAGGTTGTTATTTTAGGGGGCTAGATTAGACTACCCGTACAGGCAGGTTCAAAGGTGGTAGAGGTGGATTTCATTGTGGTGGATGCTTATTCTCCCTACACAGCCATTGTAGCATGACCTTGGTTTCATGCTCTAGGGGTTGTTTCCTCTACCCTCCATTTGAAAGTGAAATATCCATCCAGGGATCATATTGAGGAGCTGGTTAGAAGCCAGTCATGGCTAGGCAATGCTTGGTGGCTACAATTATGCATCAACCTGAAGCTGGATCCTTGGCCTCTACTGATAGGGGTTTATAGCAATTAAGGACTCTGGTGTTACCAATGGATGAGGCAATAGAAGGGGCAAAATGTGAGGAGTTAGAGAGGATTATTGTAGATGATGATTTGGAAAAGCTCTTTCAAGTCAGAGCTCAGCTGCCTCTTTAAGAGAAAGAGGAGCTAATAGTGTTCCTTAAAAGAAATATTGATGTGTTCACATGGAGTGCTTAGGAAGCTCCTAGGATGGACCCAAGTTTCATCTGCCATCATTTGAATGTCAATCCGTCCATCCTAAAAAGTAACCATCTCAGCACTCATCTAAGGACCATTCTAATGTTGTCAAGAACGAGGTAATCAAACTTAAGCAGACAGGGGCTATTAAAGAAGTGTTTTACCTTAAGTGGCTAGCCAATACTGTAGTGGTGAAGAAGAAGAATAGAAAGTGGCGTATATGTGTGGACTTCACAAATCTGAACAAGGCCTATCCAAAGGACCCTTTCCCCATGCCTCGAATAGACCAACTAAGGGATGCAACTGTAGGCCATCCTCGGATGAACTTTTTAGATGCCTTCCAAGGATACCACCAAATACCACTGGCTCTCGGTGATCAGGAGAAGACAGCTTTTGTCACTCTTATTGAAAATTACAACTACAAAGTGATGCCTTTTGGATTGAAGAATGCAAGGTCTATCTATTAGAGGATGATGACCAGGATGTTTGAGCCACAATTAGGCAAAAATATTGAGGTTTATATAGATGATATGGTAGTGAAGAGTAAGGTGGTGTCCGAGCATGTGGGAGACCTTGAGAATATTTTTGAAATAATGAGGAAACACAAACTGCACCTCAAAGCTTCCAAGTGCTCCTTTGGTGTGGGATCAGGTAAATTTCGAGGCTATATGGTCACCCATCGTGGAATTGAGGTCAACTCTGATAAGGTTACGGCAATAACAGTTTACAGCCACTTTAGAAGTCCAGAAACTAACAGGGATGACTGCTGCCTTAAACTGATTTATCTCTCGATCAGCGGACAAGTGCTGTTAGGTTCTAAAGGTTTAGGAATTTATGTATGTAGAACTCTAATTTGTAATATTGGCAAACCATGATCAAAACAATCTGGTTAGTCTTGTTAAAGTGTGCTCAAAGTTGTTTAATTATTGTAAAGTTGGAATCGAGAGACTGTAGATGCATTGGGCCATTTCGGTCTGGCTCGATCAATCAAAGAATAGATTCGATCGATCGAAAATTTATCAGATTGCATTTTTCTGCAATTTTCCAACTCAGCCCTAACTCATTAAACATTTAGGGTTTTATGTTTTTGCCCTAGGTATATAAGGCAAAACCCTAGCCACGTTTTCAGAGTTGCTCCAGTTGTATTGTTGCTCATACATTGCTATTTTGTGTAAATCTCTTGTGAGATCTAGAGGAGCTTTCCTTTACACAAAGCTTAGGGTTTTCTAGATGGAGATTACTTCAACATCTTGATGATCAACTTGGTTGCTACCATTGAAGTTTAAAGAATATTAAGCGTGGGTGCTTGTAGCTGATTGAAGAATTCAAGAAAGAAGGAGTCCGTGGATTCGGAGCTTGCACAGGGTCGTGTCAGTAAGTTCTACTGGTAGGTAGCATTAGGAAGTCGAGCAGAGAGCTTGTAAGTCCTTTTGTATGTACTTCAATTCTTTCATAGTGAATTCAGTTTTGCCTTGAGGATTGGTGGGTAAAATCCTCCCCAGGTTTTTTACCGGTTTGGTTTTCCTGGGTGATCATATCTTGTGTTATTTATTATTCCGTTGCTATATATTCTTGATATGATTGTTTGATTGTTTTAACCTAGAATTGCTTAGTTTGACTAAGTAACAACTTGGCTAATTAACTAGGCTACTCAATCTGGTTGTGTTGTAAGGGGTCTAAATTTCCATCAAGTGGTATCAGAGCAGGTAGCTCTTTAGTTTGAGATTTTTTGATCTCTGAGCTGATCCTTGACCCCTGTTGTCATGGAGCATGGACACTCTCTTGTTGTTCCTCCTCACTTTGATGGGAATAACTATGCTTATAGGAAAGTAAGGATGAAAGCATTCCTGAAATCCATTGATGAGAGAGTTTGGAATT
>NW_027070420.1:22705-34529 GCF_002906115.3 Quercus suber
TGCCCTAGGTATATAAGGCAAAACCCTAGCCACGTTTTTAGAGTTGCTCCAGTTGTATTGTTGCTCATACATTGCTGTTTTGTGTAAATCTCTTGTGAGATCTAGAGGAGCTTTCCTTTACACAAAGCTTAGGGTTTTCTAGATGGAGATTACTTCAACATCTTGATGATCAACTTGGTTGCTACCATTGAAGCTTAAAGAATATCAAGTATGGGTGCTTGTAGCTGATTGAAGAATTCAAGAAAGAAGGAGTCCGTGGATTCGGAGCTTGCACGGGGTCGTGTCAGTAAGTTCTACTGGTACGTAGCATTAGGAAGTCGAGTGGGGAGCTTGTAAGTCCTTTTGTATGAACCACAATTCTTTCATAGTGAATTCAGTTTTGCCTTGAGGATCAGTGGGTAAAATCCTCCTCAGGTTTTTTACCGGTTTGGTTTTCCTGGGTGATCATATCTTGTGTTATTTATTATTCCGCTACTATATATTCTTGATATGATTGTTTGATTGTTTTAACCTAGAATTACTTAATTTGACTAAGTAACAACTTGGCTAATTAACTAAGCTACTCAATCTGGTTGTGTTGTAAGGGGTCTAAATTTTCATCAAGTGCAAACCTTTCTTCCAGTTTTTGAATAAGTGGAAGGGATTTGAGTGGACCGAGGAGTGTGTCTTGGCCTTCAAGCAGCTTAAGGAATATCATTCTCAACCACCTATTATGTCCAGACTCGAGGTGGATGAGGTTTTGTTTGCCTACATTATTGTGACTTCTCATGCCATGAGTTTGGTGCTGATACATGTTGACAATGGTGTGCAGAAAAGTGTTTACTATGTGAACAAGTCGTTGCATGAACCTGAAGTTTGTTATTTGCCATTGGAGAATGCCATTTTGGTAGTAGTACATGCTACACGTAAACTCCCTCATTACTTCTAATCCCACACAGTTGTTGTTTTAACCCAACTTCCTCTTCGATCACTACTTCAGAGTGCTGATTACACTAGAAGGGTTGCCAAGTGGGATACGACTCTAGGGGTTTTTGATATCAAGTATATGCCTCGCACCTCTATCAAAGGCCAGGTTCTCACAGGTTTGGTGGTCGAGTTTGCTAAATCCCCATTAAAAGAGGAGATAGAGAAGTAGGGCATGGATGGAAAATCAGTTGGCATGATCTCCTCGCAAGACCACTATCTTGGAAGGCATACGTTGATGGTGCGGCAAATTAAAGAGGATCTAGAGTGGGGCTAGTTGTGATTTCTCCTGATAAGATCATTATTGAAAAATCCTTAAAATTGGGTTTCTTGGCCACAAATAATGAGGCCGAGTACGAAGCTCTATTGGTAGGGATGACTATGGTTCAAAAAATGGGAGGAAAAACAGTGAAGATATTCTCTGATTCAAGGTTGGTTGTAGGCTAGGTGAAAGGAGAGTTGGAGGCCAAGGATATAAGAATGCAAGAATACTTAAATTAGGTTAGGCACTTACAATTAGGGTTTGAGTCCTTCAACTTACTGCGCGTCCCTAAAAGCGGAAACACCCATGCTGATTTTCTAGCCACTCTTGCAACCTTCTCAACGTAGAGCTTGCCTTGAGTAATCCTTGTTGAAGAGTTGTGCAAACCAACTGAGGTGAAGAAAGAGATAGTCCATATTCATCAAATTAGAGTGGGACCTAGTTAGATGGACTCTATCATGCTATTCCTTAAAGAGGATATCTTGCCCGAAAGGAAGTCTGAGGCTTACAAGGTGTGAAGGAAGGCTCCTCGGTTTTGGCTGCCCAAGGACCAAAAGTTTTACAAGCACTCTTTTTCTGGGCCATATTTGCTATGCATACACTCTGAGGCATCAAAGCTACTCCTAGAGGAGTTACATGAAGGGATTCGTGGAAGCCACACAAGAGGCAGATCTTTGTCTCACAAAACCCTTACTCAGGGTTATTGGTGGTCGAACATGTAGAAGAAAATAAAAGAGTATGTGAAGAAGTGTGACCAATGCCAGAGATTTGACCCAAACATTCATCAATCAGGAGGTGTCCTTAATCCTCTGTCCAGCCCTTAGCCTTTTGCTTAATGAGGCTTAGATATTATGGGGTCTTTCCCTAAGGCAGCAGAGAATAAGAGATGGCTGCTAGTCAGCACAGATTACTTTACCAAGTGGGTTGAACCGAATCATTGGAAAATATTAGGGATATGGATGTTAGGAGATTTGTTTGGAAAAATATTGTCACTCGGTTTGGGATCCCCTATACCCTTATCTCGGACAATGGTCTTCAGTTTGATAGCAAAGCTTTCAAGAGGTACTATTGTGACTTGGGCATTACGAATAGGTACTCCACCCCAACTTATCTATAGGGGAATGAACAGGCCAAGGCTATCAATAAGGTGATAGTGAATGGACTTAAGAAGAAGCTGGATGATGCAAAAAGAAAATGGGTGGAAGAGCTGTCACACATCCTTTGGGCATATCGGACTACACCTTGTAGGTCAACAAAGAAGACCCCCTTTTCAATGACTTATAGAGCCGAAGCAATGATTCCTCTAGAGACCAAATTTCCAACACTGAGGATGAGTTCTTTCACTCTGAGCAACAATGATGAGTTGTTAGAGAAGAGTTTAGATTTGATCGAAGAGCGAAGAGAAAATGCCATGGTTCAATTGGCATATTATCAACATAAGCTCAAGCAAGGGTACGATGCCAACATGAAGTTAAGCCATTAGCACCTGGAGATTTGGTATTGAGAAAGGTTTTAGGTACTACAAAAAATCTAGCATGGGAAAAGTTAGGGCCCAACTAGGAAGGGTCATACCACATCAACTCAGTGGCTAGAATAGGTGCTTATTACCTTGAAGATCTAGATGAAAATGTTGTATCATGCCATTGGAATGTAAATAACCTGCAAATGTATTATTATTAATGAAAGTTTCTTCTGCCATATTTTCGTTTATTACATTATGCGTTATACTTCTTATTTGCTTAAGTATTAAACAGAATCTTGGTCATGTCTAGTTCCTCGGACCACATACATTGGGTAAATTAATACTCTTTATTATATATTTAAGTATTAAACAGAATATTGGTCACGCCTGGCTCCTCAGACCACATACTTTAGGTAAATTGATATTTTCAATCATTTTTTCTAAGTGTTAAAAAGAACCTTAGTTATGCCTAACTCCTCGAACCACATACTTTGGGTAAATTAATACTTTACATCATTTTACCAAGTGTTAAATAGAACCTTAGTTATGCTTGGCTCCTCGGACCACATACTTTGGGTAAATTAATATTTTACATTATTTTACCAAATGTTAAACAGAATCTAAGTTATGCCTAGCTCCACGGACCATATACTTTGGGTAAATTAATACTTCATATTATTTTACCAAGTGTTAAACAGAACCTTAGTTATGACTGGCTCTTCGGACCACATATTTTGGGTAAATAAATACTTCATATTATTTTTCTAAGGGTTAAACAGAACTTTAGTTATGCCTGACTTCTCAGACTACATGCTTTGAGTAAATTAATACTTCATATTATTTTTCAAAGTGTTAAACAAATCTTAGTTATGCCTGGCTCCTCGGACCATATACTTTGGGTAAATTAATACTTCTCATTATTTATTTAAGTATCAAATTGAGCCAGCCATGCTGAGTGACAAAGATCTTCATTGTAGTGACATAATCAAATGAACTCTCATGAGCATCACTTAAAGCATTTGCAAGTATATTTACAATTTGCTTGGGAATTGATTATCACCTCTGGTCCCCTAGATTGACTGATAAGTGGAGAGTAAGGAGGAGCCCAACATGTATGAATGCTCTACCATTGGGTATGTTTTTAAGTTTAAGGTTATACTTTGTTGATTTTGTAGACTTTGTAGGTTTAGCCTGTCCTGTTGCTAATCATGTGGGGTGTAGCAGCTATACTACCACTTATGCAGGTAACTAAATGGAAGTATATCCTATTGCCTCCTTGATTAAATGTGGAATAAAGCAAAAATTATGTTAAGACTTGTACGAATATCACATAAGTAAAGGAAGGATTCATAATTGTCATTAAACTAAAGCCTTAGGAAAAGGCAAATTAATTGCAAAAGATCAGACTGATTACAAATTTTGGAAACAAAAACAACAGTTAAAAAAAAGAAAAAGAAAAAAAGAAAGCTACTCTGAAAACTACTTCTTTTTTATTATAATTTTCTCCTTGGCTAGGGCCTTGGTGGGCTGGCTAAGTGCTGCTTTTAAGGCCTCTGGGCCCTTGCCCGTGATATCAACCTTGGCAGGCACGGGGAGAGTGGCCAAGACAATCTCCATCTTAGTAGGAACTTCTTTTTCTTTGGGGAGGTCCTACGGAGCAGCTAGGGGCTTTGTGCATCAAGGGCCACTCCTTTGGTTGTATTTGCTTCCTTTTCAATAACCTCAGGCTAGTCGTCCACCTTGGAAGGCCTGTCAGGAGAGGGAAGGATCTTGGCTGGACTGGCTTTGCCTATATTTGCCACCTCAAAGGTAGAGTCAGTGTTGGAGCTGGCAAGGCCAGATGCACAGATGGTAGGAGGGTAGTATACATTTTCTACTCTCCTAAGTGCAGAAGAGGCCTCAACCCCAGCTTGGTTGAGGGTCTCGTTCCACACTTGGAGGTAGTAGTTCCTACATACCTCCGAGACCTCAACCCTGAGGGCTTTCTCGGTCTCCACCACCCCCATATCATACCTGTCCTGCTCTGCTTGATCCCTGGCCTTCTCAACTTCCTCCAGCTTCTTCTTCAGAGCAATGACTTGTTCCTCGGAGGTGGTCAGCTAGTCCTTAGTCTGGCGAAGTTACTTTCACTGACCCCCTCAACTTGCCTCTCAGCTCCTTCCAAGGAAGCTTATGCACTCTTTTTATCCCTTTCTATCTCAGTTAGCTTTTCCTTCAGCTCTTTTATCCTTTTCTCGGCCACATTGAAAGCATCCACTGCTGCAATGTGCCTTCCATCCTCTTCTTTCATTAGTCTGTAGGAGCTCCTGACTATCTCCTCGGGCCTTATGCGTGGATTGGACGGCCTGCCAAGGGGAGGGAAATAATATATATGTATATATATAAGAGTAAGAAAGTGAAAATATTGGTATAACCTTAAGTACATATATATATATATATATACATACACACATATATATATATATAAGACGCAAGGCAAAGCCAAAATAAATTCATTGAATGGCTTACCAGGGCAAGGTCCCTCTTCAAGCTAAGGAACACTTCTGACTCCTCATCCCTCGGAGGTCAGCCATGTTAGCAGGCAGCAGAGCCTGCTCTATGGTGTTTGCCATGTATCTAGCATTTCCATGTTGGAAATCTCTAACATAGGCAGCGCTGGGGAGAGGAGCTCCGTCTAGCACCATAGCGAGAGTCTATGCGAGGATTTTGGCTTGCTGATTAGTTTTCCTCTCTATAATAGCTCCCTCATTGGAGGATCTCGTTTAGACGACCTTGGCTTGTTTGCCTCCCTTATGAGCCTCAGCCTCCCTAGATGGAGATCTCCTTCTCTCGTCCACAACCTTTTTCCCTTTTTGGTCCTGCTTTCTCTTTTTGTTAGTAGGCTCAGGTTGGGAGGTCTGTGTAAAGGGATGGGTAGGGCTGTCCACGGGTCAGTCCGAGTCGGGTTTGTGCCCAACTCAGAACCGACCCTACCAAGTTGGGTTACCAACATTCAGACCCGCTACTAACCGGTCAGATAGTCAGGTTGGATTGAACGGTTCTTCGCTGGAAGTGGTCGGGTCTCAGTTGTGGTTGGACTGGCCAAAACTCGCCGGATCTGGCTAAAAATTAGGCAGATCTGGCTGAAATCTGGCGAATCTGGCCTAAAACTGGCCTTGTATGGCGAGATCTTGCCGGATCTCGAAGAGATTTCACCTGACCTCTACAGATCACACCGGATCTGGCGATATCCAATTGAGAAATCGTATATACGATGGGGATTGGTGGCCTCAATGGTAGTAGAATCGGTCGGGTCAGTTAAAATCGGGTTTAGATGCAAGGACTCACCAACCGACCCGTCGGAATCGGGTTGGATACCTCAAAAACTGTTGCCAACCCGTCACAGGAGTCGGATCGGCTGGTTTCCAGATCGGGTCGATCAGAAATTCGAGTGGGTCAGGTACATGGTAGAACTTGGACAGGCCTAGGGATGGGTAAGGGGATTGGACTAGTTTGCTTTCTTGGATGCTTTACCTCTAACCTGAGATTCCATTAGCTCCTAGAGGCTCGTCCTTGACCTGCGCTGTAACATTTTTGCGTCTGGAACATGAAGATCTTCTGGGGTGTGGCTCACTTGGGTCGAGGGAAGATGACAGAAGTCCTCGGCAAGGGCTTCCAATTGGTGATGGCTAAAGACTTCAAATTTGTCTTCAAATTTAGAAATGTCAACTAGTTCTTCTTTCTCTTTAATGGCCGGTTGGGATGGCGTGGCTACTTCCTTGGCAGTGCATAGGAATGGAAACTCTACTTGTTGCACGCCCTCTGGGATGGGGTCGGTGACGAGAAAGCCTAGGACCGTAACGTTGATTTGGTGTAGACGTGGGTCCCTCACCTTAATCACACACTTAGGCACCTAGAAGCTGGACGATATTGGAGTGTAGCCTAGGATTAAGTGCGGTACCCTCAGTTGTCTGTCATTGTAAACAAATACTTTGGACTTCAGTATTTTGTTCAGATCTGACTGATTTACGAGGTTCAAGTTCGGGTTGGCTAAATAATTGTCTATAAAAACATCAAAAACAGAAAAGCCTTGTTAATACGAGCAACATTAGTTAAAGGAAAGTTAAATTACAAGTAAAAAGTAAGGAAAAGGGGGAGCACAGAAGACACTGGTGATAAACAAGGGTATTATCATTAGAACAAAAAGACCTAGACTCAAGAGCCCCACCTAGTGTCCCTTCTCTTGTCAGGCATTGGAGGTCATCGTGCCACTCCTCAGAGACAATCAAGCAGTCTTTGTTCATGCTTTTGTTGAAATCGGGGAGGCACGATATAAGCCTAACCTCAAGATACCTAGTTTTTAGATAATACCCATGCCCCGATAAATGGTGACGGTTGTAAATCCAATTAATGTCGTGGTGGGTGAGGTTCAAGCCCATCTTTTCATTGAGGGCATCTACGCTCCCTAAGATCCTAAACATATTGGAGGTGCACTGGTAGGGGAAAGCCTATGAGCTATGAGGTAATCCTTAGTAACTCTACCATAGGGATTCTCATCCCTTCCTCTATAAAGGCGATTATGGGGATCACAACTTCTCCCTCCTGCCTATCGGTGTGCCACCCTCCCTATTTGCAGTACCTAATGGACACTCCTAGTGGGATTCGGTATTGAGCTTTAAAGCTCTCTATACCCTCGAGGGAGTCTACTAAGTAGGCAAATCTACCCATTTAAGAGGGAAAAAGAAGAGAATAGGTAGGCGAAATGAAATTGAATGGGCTGAGGAAGGAATAAACATTGAATAAAAAGAAAGACGGGAAGGACCGAAGTGAAGAAAGAAGGAAGAAATGACTAAGAACTACTTACGAGAGTGAAGAAATGCTCCTCATACTAGCTCTTGAATTTTGAATGCGAAAAGTGAGATGGGTAAAGTTTTTTGAGTAATATATATATGAGAAAGAAGAGTGAGCGGGAAAACTCTCACTTGCGTTCCCATAAAATCCCCAGCCGCACGATCCCCATCATACTGTAGAACGTGGGGAACATGAAGCTGTAGGAATTAATTGCAATTGCGTTCCGAATGCCGAACCATTAAGAGCGTGCTTCTAAGTAGTTGAAAGGACACCCATACAGACAGGAATGATGTTAGGGAAGGGCAAAATTAGGATTGAGGTATCAAAATCCCTTTCTTTTTCTGGGAGCAAAAGAAGGAAATTTTGAGCGGCTATTGTAGGGGTGAAGGACACAAAGGTATATATTGGGCTGTGGGCCTTGTCTGAGGACACTTAGTAGTCCGAAGACAGATAAATGATAGTGGAGATGTAAGAATCATAACTTCATGAGCTGGCTATGATTAAGATATTTGGGGAAGGTGGGCCGAGATGGAATGCCTCCTCGGCTGAGCAAAGCTGAAGTTAGAAGGGGTGGTCTGCCATTCGGGGTAACGTTCCAGGAGATTCTATTGATAAGGATACGCATCATGAAAACACAGGACAGATGGAAGCCATAAATATCTAAGAGAAAGTTGCTACCTCCACATTGAATGCTTTGTAGCTAACTCTCTGGCCGCATTAATGAGGAAGTGATACTTGAATAGTGATTTTCAGCCTTACAACTACTCCCAAAGACTTTAGGAAGGTGCTAATAGGACAAGGATCAACACTAGCAATATAATCTACACGTGGAAGGTAGAGATTAAAGGAAGAAGGTAGTATAAAATAGAGGGAAGGCCCTAAGGTAAAGGGATCGGGAAATTGAGAGAAAAACATTGTAGCAACAAGAACTGTGCTTGTAACCAAATTCAAGAAATATATACAAAACTAATCTCCTCGGATTGTGCCAATGATAATTTTCTTTAGATAAAACTAGTCTATCTTTACTTTATTGTGATTTGGATCCATTATAATTTTTATCCAACTCATTAGAGCCTAGTTTTAGAACTTACTCTCTACAAATTCATTGTATTGGGCTCTTTGGACATAGATCCTTTTACCTTTTGGGTTTAGGAACCAAATTGTGTCCTTACAATTTTATTTTAGACTATTTTTTTTATTTGAAAGATTACTAAAAATCATTTTTTTTTTACACTTATTTATACTTTGTTAGTTTCTATTAACCTTATAAAAATGGTGAAAATTCATTTGAAAGTTGTTTAATTTTTTTAAGACAATTTTTTTTTTCAATTTATCATATTACCTCCCTCTTAATCTATTATTTTTTGATAATTTTATTACTAGTTCAAGAATTGTGCTTTTTATATATGAATATACAACTTATACATTTATGTTGAAAATGATTTTATTTTAGACTATTTTTTTATTTGAAAGATTACTAAACATAATTTTTTTTTACACTTATTTGTACTTTGTTATTTTCTATTAACCTTATAAAAACGGTGAAAATTCATTTGAAAGTTGTTTAATTTTTTTAAGACATTTTTAGTAAAATTTTGTTAATGTTTACCATTTTAATACCTTTATTTGTATTTTATTACTATTAAATTAATTATGACGTCATCACAATCCGACCTTAGTTGAACCTCTCCCTTTTCTGGTTCATAGAACGGTCTGTGTCTAAAAACCATTATCATCTCTAATAGACCTTGTTGTCTCCACACAAAAAATAAATAAATAAATAAAAAGGAAAGAAAAAGTAGACTGCTACCTTACAACCGAGGAAAATTAAATCAAATAACTCAAAGTCTTAATATTCCCAAGGTCACATCAATGATTTAAATTAGTGACATATTAACATAAGAAATAAACTTCAAAATGGCATGCATGTTCTTAAAAATAATTATCACAAACTACAATTAATTACTAAATACAGAGTATATATATACTTTTGATAAACTATAGAGTATATATACTTACATATAAGGATCACCAACCAAGGTGCCTAAACTAACCATATTACAAACTATAAGAACCACTAAGAGTATTACACGTGTACAATAGTAAAACTAACTCTATTATTAGAAACTAAATGACCTCTAGCTTTTCAAAAAATTTGAGGAAGAAAAGACAAAACAACAAAAAAGAGGGAGGGAGAGGAAGCGGTTGAAGGTGAAAGCTAAATACAAAGTTTTGTATATGGCTGAAGTAAGTTTAGGTTTTTAGTGTTGACTTTTTATATTTTGTTTAAGAAATTGATTATTGATTAGCTGTAAAAATTGATTAGGTGAATTGATTAACTTTAAATACAAAATATACTATTAAACAATTTAAACTAATATATATTATTCATTTATGTATGTATAATTAAGCGTGCGGGTTGGGTTTGAAAAACGATTTGCTTTTGTAATTAAGCAAACATGAACAACATACAGATCTAATTATAAGCAATAACACAAATAAATATGATAAACAAAAATAATAAATAAATAAATACTATTTATATATATATATATATAAGAAGAAATTTGCAAGACTCACATACTAAATGCGTGAAGGATAAATGATATAAATTAAGTTTTGTGTTTGACACAATTTTCTTAGGGTCCGTTTGGATACAACTGAAAATTGAAAAATATTGTAGCAAAATAATTTTTAAATATGTAAATAGTACCGTGGGATTTATTTTTAATAAAAAAGTTGTTGAAAAGTGAGATTTGTAGGTCTCGTGAACAGTGCACGGGACCTACTAATTTGCTAAAACGAGTGAGAAAAGTCAAACTTTGCAGCTATTGTTCATGAACAGTGCATGAATAGTAGCTGTAAGTCTCACAAACGCATGCCAAAAAAAAAAAAAAAAAAAAAAAGAAAAACGCCAGATGCAAATGTGCTGGGTTTTTCAGCCCAATCCAAACGTAACCTTAAAGTGGATTTCGCCCTCCACACACTTCCAGGATAAAATAATCTAGGGCATGAAGAAGCACTATAAGGTCTGTGTTATGCAAACTAAACTATGTCTCTCTCTCTCTCTCTCTCTCTCTCTCTCTCTAACTCTATGTTATGCACAAAAATCTCTCTCTAGCTATTCAAAAATAACTATTGTGCATAGATTTACTGACTCAAAAAATAAAATAATAAAATATTATTATTTGGATAAAAGGGTCTAGTCCACACATGTCAAAGCCTAATCCAATGTCCAGCTCATTATATAAACTCATATATATTATCTCTTTCATTTCCTACGTGGGATACAAAGATTTTCACCACTTTAATATAAATGTTTTAGTGCCATTAGGATTTAATTTCTTATTTACTCCATACTATATTTCTAACAAATGGTTTTGCATTCCACCACTTGCAAAAGAGCTTTTTGAATTAAGACCTTCCAAGGGTTTGGTTGGGGGTATGCCAATCCGCCCGCCCCGTGCGGGTTATTAAGTTAGACGATTTGGGTTGAGCAGGTTAAACCCCCAAAATAGCAAATTGGGTTGGGTAACGGATTGAAAATTGACAACCCACTACAACCTTGTAAAGTTGTGATTTACAACTATGTTTTATATTAGCTTTATTCCATGACAAAATGTGTTGTAATTACTTTAATTCATTTCCTTGTATCTTGTGGGATTTAATTGTATTGGGTTTAGTATCAAGTTGGTGAAGACTCAAGCTTTATTGAAGATCAGTGGATCTCGCAGGTGTGTCGCTGGAAGTTAACCCGCGAAAGAGCCATGTGAGAAGCACATGACTGGAAGCTGAAGAGTCGTGCTAGGATGTCATTTTCGCGATTGTCTCGCGGGTAAGGCCTTCCCGCGAGACAGTCGCGAAACATTCTGTCTGGAGGTTTTTTAAAAGTGACTCTCTTACCCTTCACCCATACTATATATACCCTCATTACCCACAAATGTATGGTAGGCCATTCAGAGAGAAAAACCCTAGATAGGTTTTCTATAACACACACACCCTCTTTTGAGAGAGAGCTACTCCTCCTTAGTGAAAAATTATTGTAGCCTCTTCTCCATCCCTCTCCCATTATCATACCTTGAGAGGAGATTTGTACCCAAACACAAACCCACACCTATTCAGAGTGTAGAGAGTGCTTTGGAGTTGCTGGGAAGCATTGGAAGAAGCCAAGGATGGCAGATGCAACATGGAGCTTGTTGCGGGATCCGGAGAACTAAGACAAGACACGGTTCCGAGAAGCCTTGTTGGAGTAGGAGCTTGGAGGGCTTAGGTACATCGGGTAGATTAGGCTTGGAGGGTCTCTTGCT
>NW_027070420.1:36382-51424 GCF_002906115.3 Quercus suber
TTGGTGGTGTGTTTTGTACACTTTGCCCCTTGAGTGCCTTGCTCATGCATTGGTCATGCATCTCACATGCACACTAGATGCACACTAGTTGCACCTTTGCTGCACACACTTGAACACTTGACATGTTTTTGCATTCACTCATGCTTGTTAAGTCTTTTCAGACCTTTTAGCACATTTTACATGTTCTTGTGTCTATGTCATGCCTAGGTCCACATCATGTTCCATTATCCTTAACATGTCATGTTCTTTATGCTTTGTAGCATTGTTTTAAAATGTTTTTGTCTAATGTTTGAGTTTCATTTTCTCATTCATCTTCATATTTTCTTCTTTCCCTCTTCCTCTTGATTCATTTGTCTATTCGTGAAAAAAGGGGGAGAATATTCCGGAGAGTATACCAGTGTGTTTGTCATTTCTATGTGACTCATGTGCACACTCTTAGGGGAGAAATTCTACCTTGTGCACATTCGTAGGGGGAGAAAGCCATAGGGGAGATGCATATACCAAGGGGGAGAAGACATTGTTTTTGAGAAAACCTTGATTTACTTTATGCTTGTTTTCTCGTTGCTTTATGATGCTTTGTGTTACTTTTAGTATCTATGCTTTGCATCATGTTTATGTGTTGGTACACGTTTGTACCCATGTTGCTTTTGTAAGCTTTAAGGGTTTGTTTCATTGCATGTTTTGTAGGCTTTTATGGTTTGTGCCATGTATTTGCAATACTTTGCTTATGCAGCCTTTATGCTTGTGCTATTGAAGTTTAATGTCATACATTTACTTCACTACATCACTCTTGTGCCCGTGTAGGATTGTTCTAGATGCATATACGTTTTATGCATTGGTTGAGTGATGAACACTCTTGTGCCCTAGTAGGATTGTTCCTAGATGCAAATTCTTCAAGTATTTTGCATTGGTTGAGTGTTGGATTTGCAAATGGTACTCTTCAAATGAGCTTATCATCTTGCATATCCGAATGTTCATTCCTTGAGTGAATGAGCATAGTAATTGCTTGTGTATAGTGATTACTTGTTTGATCTTGCCATGGTCTAATGTTTTATTCCATTTTGCTTGATCGCAGTTTACTTGTTGCATTATACTTGTCCTTTTATCACCTGATTTACCTTGAGGGTCTAATGTGTTTTGTGCAAGTGTTTCAGGTTACAGGTATACATGTTCCAAGTTCATCACAGCTTCTAGATTTAGGTGTGAGTGAGTTTTGCCATTGTTTCCAAACTCAGTTTAAGTCTAGAGTCTGTTATAGGGTGTTTGTCACGGAATAGCCAAAGGGGGAGATTGTAAAGTTGTGATTTACAACTATGTTTTATATTGGCTTTATTCCATGACAAAATGTGTTGTAATTACTTTAATTCATTTCCTTGTATCTTGTGGGATTTAATTGTATTGGGTTTAGTATCAAGTTGGTGAAGACTCAAGCTTTATTGAAGATCAATGGATCTCGCGGGTGTGTCGCTGGAAGCTAACCCGCGAAAGAGCCATGTGAGAAGCACATGACTGGAAGCTGAAGAGTCGTGCCAGGATGTCATTTTCGCGATTGTCTCGCGGGTAAGGCCTTCCCGCGAGACAGTCGCGAAACATTCTGCCTGGAGGTTTTTTAAAAGTGACTCTCTTACCCTTCACCCATACTATATATACCCTCATTACCCACAAATGTATGGTAGGCCATTCAGAGAGAAAAACCCTAGATAGGTTTTCTACAACACACACACCCTCTTTTGAGAGAGAGCTACTCCTCCTTAGTGAGAAATTATTGTACCCAAACACAAACCCACACCTATTCAGAGTGTAGAGAGTGCTTTGGAGTTGCTGGGAAGCATTGGAAGAAGCCAAGGATGGCAGATGCAACATGGAGCTTGTTGCGGGATCCGGAGAACTAAGACAAGACACGGTTCCGAGAAGCCTTGTTGGAGTAGGAGCTTGGAGGGCTTAGGTACATCGGGTAGATTAGGCTTGGAGGGTCTCTTGCTTACTCATGTATCCCAACTGATTGTCTAGTGGATCGATTTCCGCTTGGAGGGCGGCGGAGAGGTTTTTCGCCGAGTTCTTCGGTTTCCTCTTCGAAAACACGTCTCGGTGTTTTCTGTGTTTGCATCCTTCTTCCCTACTCTTGTTCATTTCATTATTACTGCTGTGTTGCTTTAATTATGGATTAGAGTAGTTGTTTTGCTTATATGCTTGTGTTTACACTATTCCGCGCTTATTATTAAGTTTGTGTAAAATCTATCGAGCCGTAATTTTAATTGGGGGTCTAAATAGCTCTTGTGTTTTCAACACATTTTCGAGCGTTGAAATACGTGCCAACATGTCCACGTGTAGACAAAGGTAAGAACCATACGTGCCATTTTAAGAGGGAACAAAAAATTTCTTCTGCTACAAAATGATTGACAATTTCATGAATAATGAATAGTACATAGCAAGCAGAATTCACTTTAACAACCACAGAGCGTAATTTACATAGTAACAATACATGAGAGAATCCCCATTCTCGTTTGCCCAATTTGTGAAAGAAGCTAAAAATTTCTTAGTTCAAACTATGTTACTGCAACTAAAGTACACACATTAGCCAGTTTAGATATGTAAATGGCTGTCAGGAATCAGCACCAAAAAGCATTTGCAAAACAACAATCCCGATCAAAGGTGGGGCACTTATTATCCACAGCAGCTTAAGCATAGACTAGGCAGCACAGCCTCCACAGACAATAGTCCTGCAGTGATAAGAACACGCATGTTTAATAGACAGCACTCTAAGCACAGCCCTTCAATAGTAATGATATACCAAGAAAAGATCATTATGTTCTAATGATGAGTCAGAATGAATTTGCATGTGTAAAGGAGATGATTCATTTCTAAATCCCATTATTATGATAGAAAATACATTTAAACTTTACATGAACCTAATTATGGGGAGTTTCCTAAGTAACACAACATATGATCTTGCTCCTTTAAGTATATAACCTTCATGATTAGTTAAAGAGGAGCAAAGAGGACATATTTACATAAAATTATCCAACATCTTATAGTATATTCTTATTTAAACCCAAAATATATGAATATGAGATTCCGATACACCTCTAAACTGGAATTGTAACAAATTGACCCATTGATCCAAAAGAATCAAAACAAAGGCAAACAGGCCTAGCATTTGGAGATTGAGAGGAAACAAACCAGACCCTGATATCATGTTAAAGCATCCAACCCACTATCTTAAAACCACAACCAAACTCAAACCTTACCACTGTGGATCCCTTATCAGTAGTCACACCAATAGGATAACTCTCAAGTAAAAGATTAATGTAATAGCTACTAAACAATTAAAGAAACTACCTATGGGCAATTAGAACCTACTATATCTCTTTTAATTTAAGAGAGTAATACACTTGGAACAACAAAAAACACCAATGGGGAAAAAACTGTACTTACACAATTCCGCAGCCAGACCTTCTGCGACTTTTCTTCCTTGCCATCTCCTTCCTCCTCGGAGGTTGAAGAACAACCTTAATTGCAGTATCAAATACAGCTTTGACATTCTAAAAGATTAAATGCAGGTCATTGTCCATTAGTAATATTAATCAAACAATTTTTTATTTTTTATTTTATAAGATAACTGTTTAGAAAGCACAGGAAATGGATCAAACAATCTACCTGTTGAGTCTTAGAGCTGCACTCTATATAAGCTGCTGCACCAATTTGTTTTCTTAGTTCCTCTCCCTGTTGGTTACATGCGAATAAGCAAATTTCATCAAGCCAAGCAGATGCTTTCTGAGTATAAAATTATTGAGGAAAATAAACAATGCTTACCTGAGCAGATGTTATGACATTAGATCCCATATGATCAACTAAATACCTACTGTCCTCGCGAAGATCTAAAATAGATAAACAAAATTAGTTATCCACAAAATCTCGGTACAATGGCATAAAGTATGCTCAGTATGCAAGTTTGTGAAGTTGTTGCCTACCTAACTTAGTTCCAACAAGAACGATTGGAACATTGGGAGCAAATCGACGAAGTTCTGGCATCCACTGAGAAGAAAGGAAAAAAGCACCAAATTGACAACTTCAGTTAGTGCTGTACTAAATTTTCTCCAGCTAATCAAGAAACAAAAGCACCATACTCATCGATGATCGCCCAATATCACTAACCCCAAAGACCATTGAAAGCAAATTTATAAAGTGTACAACATATATGCAAATGAAAGGGAAAAAGGCAAACAACTCCATAGGCTTTAATATAAAAGGGAAATATGATCCACTTTTTTCAAACACCGTCCAAAATATAGACAACAGAAGTAAAGGGAAAAGAGAAAAAGTGAGAATGGCTAAAGTGATAAAAGGGTATGCATTAAAATCAGTACCTTCTTAAGAACATTTTCATAGCTTGCCCTACTGATTAACGAGAAAGCTAAGACAAATATATCTGCACCTCTGTAACTCAGTGGCCTTAACCTGCTATAATCTTCCTGACCTTTAAACCAAAGAGAAAAGAGTGTCAAGAATTAAGTCACTAAACCAAAATCCTAAACATCAACACTAAACCAAAATCCTAAACATCAACTAAAGCAAGCAATGGGACCGTAGTTGCATGATAGATCCTCATTGCAAAACAAGGTAATAATAGAAAGAGAGAGAGAGAATCATAGAAGAAGTTTGTGTATGGGGAAACCTAGTACCTGCAGTATCCCATAGTCCTAAGTTGACAATGCTCCCATCCACAGCAACATTGGCGCTGAAGTTGTCAAACACTGTGGGTATATAATCCTGCCAAAGAATACCACAAAAATTTAGAGACAGGGAGAGACCATTTTAGCCTAGTGCTTGCTCATATAATGCACACCCCGTTTCAAACTAGAACTTTTGGTTGTACAAACAATATATATATATATATATATATATATTTGATAACTTTTGCTGGACAAGTAAATATATCCTAATCAAAGAGAAGAAATGCATTTTACAATAAATAAATGCTTTGGTTAACTAATTTACAGTACATGTTGAGGACCAGTTCAGGAGGAGAAGACCCACAAGCAGAAATCTCATGAATGTCCATAAATGGAACAAAAAACAAGAAAAGTAAAAGGCTTTTTCAGGTGGGTTTTTAAAACTAGAAAGACTTACAGTGGGGAACTTGTTGCTAGTATAACAAATGAGCATACAGGTCTTCCCAACAGCTCCATCTCCAACTGTGACACATTTAATGAACTTTGAAGCACTCATCCTTTAAAACCAATAGCTTTGTACAGTAGCTCTTGAGCTACAGAGCTATATGTATTAGAATCTATAAAGGTTAAAGGTAACACAAGAAGCTTCAAAGAAAAAAAGTTACACAAAAGGAGAAGGGTGAAGAGAGAAGGAGAGTGAAGAGAACAGTGTCATGACATGTTGAAGTTTGAGACTTGAGATGATATAAAGGAGCCTCTTCCAGTTTCAAGAAAAGAATTAAAAATTTTAAAAAAAAATTAATTAATAAATATGAGAGAGAGAGAAGATGTTGTTGTTTGTCGTCAAGGGTCACACAGTCCTTTTTCATCCCTCTCAAGAAATTTCAAATCCAACAGCAATATTTCTTTTTTGAAATGTAAGAAGAAATGGGTCCCTCTCACAAACGGCCACCACTACACTAGGCCCCTAGTCCCCTTGCCTTCCTAACTGGTTTCCAACTATCAGTCACATTAATATATTTATTGCCAGGGTAGCTGGTCTCTGATTCTCTAGCTACCAATACCATAAACCTTTTTTTGGGATGTGCACAGTGCAGTGAACCGCGAAAATCAACTTGATCTAGCCTAATTTGTAGAGTTGGGCTGGGTTGGGAGATTTATTTATTTATTTATTTATTTTTGTAGTGGGTTGATTTGAGTTTAAATTAAAAACTTTTTCTCTCTCCCACGTGGGAGTGTTTCCTCTCTCGAGTGTTCATTTCTTTCTCAAGTGTTTTATTCCTTTCCTTGATAGGAACGATCTCTAAGGCCCTATTTCGGAGCTTTTATTCTGAATTAGGTGGCCTCAACGTTTTTGAAAGGCTTAAAATCTCACGGTGAGGGTCAAAATCATGGAGCAAGAGTTGATAGATGTGTTGAAGAACATGCAGCTAACGGAAGAAGAAGAGTTGCAGATCTCAGTTTCGGAAGAAGGCAGAGCACAGGTAATAGAGGAGTGTTCTCAAAGCCTGATGGGAAAGCTTTTGTCGGACAGAAAGCAAAATCTGCAGGCCCTAAAGAACACCTTAAGGACTGCTTGGAAAATTGACCAGGATTTGAAAATTGTGGAAGTTGGGAATGATATCCTCCAATTCAAGTTTGCTAATGAATACCAGCTAAGGTGGGTTGAAACAAATGGGCCATAGAACTTTGAAAATAATATTTTGTTGCTCAAAAGATGGGAGAGGGGAATGACGGCAGGTAATATTTCTTTTACTCATTCTCCCTTTTGGGTACAAATATGGGGTTTGCCTTTTGATATGATGACAGAGAAGATAGGTAAGGAGATAGGCAGCAATTTGGGAATTTTTATGATAGTGGATACAAGATCATGGATGTCAGAGCAAGCAAAATTCATGAGAATAAAGGTGAATCTTCCACTGGAGAAACCTTTAAAAAGGTGTGGTAAGGTTGCTAGTCCAGAGGGGAAGAGTTTTTGCATCCAATTTCGGTATGAAAGGCTGCCGGTTTTCTGCTTCAGATGTGGAGTAATGGGGCATGATGAGAAACATTGTAAGAAAAGTGGCCAACCAAACCAAGCTCTGCAATATGGTGAATGGTTAAGGGCTCAAGGTGGAAGCAAAGCCGGCTGGACAAAAGAAAAACAAAGAAGGAATCCTTTTAACCAGCAAGCTGATGATATGGCAATGAAAGAAAAGGTGCAGCTTGAAGCGGAAGACGGTGGCTACTCCACTTACCTTGGCGGTGCACAAGCCGAGGAAAAGCTTGGAAATGCAAAAAGTGGAAGTCTTGTCTCAGTGATGTCAGTGGAAGGTGAGCAAGCCACGCAAGAGGCACGTCAAATTAATTTTCAAATTCAAAATATTAGACCTGATGGGATAGAAGCAAGGAAAAAAGGGGAAAATGTCCACGGTGAAAAGGGGAAAGGAGAAAACCAAAATATAGGGCCGACCCATAACTCTATATCAACAGTAGAATGTGAAAGTGATGCAAGTGAAATAGCTCACATGGGCCGTGAAGAAGTTAAAAATATGGAGCTTCAGGAAGTCACTAGCCCAGTTAAAATGGATATTGGGCTCAGTGTAGAGAAGAAAAATAATAATAAGGAAAATAAAGCCCAGAAAAAGAAAGGTAAATTGAAGAAGCTAGCCCAGAGTCAAAATAAAGAAAATGAAATGGGAGGGGATGTTGCTAGTAGTATGGTGGGTGTAAAGAGAACTCTCTGGGTAGATGAGGAAGAGGCTGATGCAAGAAGGAAAAAAAAGCTGTGTGGTAGTAACTCAATTCCTTTCGACCTATCGGCGGTGTCTGCAGAGCAGCACCGCCGGGAGCCATGAATACCTTAAGCTGGAACTATCGGGGGCTGGGGCACCCCCGGTCAGTTCGAGCGTTGCGCGAGTTGGTGCAACGATGGTGCCCCAAACTGGTATTTTTGATGGAGACAAAAGCTGGTATAAGTAGAATGCGGAGAATAATGGTGAAGGTAGGCTTATTAAATGGAGTTATAATTCCTAGTAAAGGAAGAAGTGGCGGAATAGCAATGTTATGGGAAAGGGATCTAAATGTGGAGCTTAAAAGTTATACTAAGTATCATATAGATGCAGTTGTGACTGATCCTACGTCTGGTTTTAAATGAAGAATTACGGGCTTCTACGGCAACCCGGATACAAATAGGAGGAAGGAGTCCTGGGAGCTACTACAATTTCAGATGCCATGGGTCTGCATGGGGGATTTTAACGAAATTTTATCAAGCTCTGAGAAATGGGGAGGCCCAGAGAGACCACAACAGCAGATGGAGGGTTTTAGAAGAGTAGTTAATGTTTGTGGTTTTCTAGACCTTGGATATGAGGGTCCTAAGTTCACTTGGTGTAACCAAAGGTCAGCTGGGGAAAGAATTCAATTAAGACTTGATAGGGTGTTGACTACAACAGATTGGAAAGATCAATACAGAGATGCTACGGTTATCCATGTAGTGGATTCAACTTCAGATCACTGTGCGTTGGTGCTAACACATCAGAAAAAAAAAAAAAAAAAAAAAAAAAGGGTTGATTTGAGTTTGGGTTATAAAATTTATAAATTTGCTTAACTTGATCCAATTTGTCTATATTTAATATATATTTAAAATTTAAAAATATATTATTCAATTTTTTTTTCTCTTCCTAAATAAAACTCAAACCCTAAGTTCATATCGTATAGTTTGGCTTGATTTAGTGTTATATCAGGATTGATTGGTTATAAATTTGCTCTTATTTGTGGTGGAACACTAAGGTTGTTCTAATACTGAATTTAATAATAATAATAGTAGTAGTTAAAAAAATTTGTCCAACCCAAGGGTTTAAGCCGATCTTACTCATTCCATGTGGATTAGGTTGGTTGGGTTAAACCCCTATGATGAGTTGAGTTGAGTTTGATTGCTTTTTAATCCACCATAATAGATTAGGTTGAAAAAAACCCCCCAACCCAATCCAACCCGACTTATGCACACCCCTAAACTTTTTAATAAGCTTTAAATTAATGGCAACCAATCTTGTTTTGTGTTAGGACATATGTGAATCATATTAGGAATATATAGAATTGGTTAATCTTTTGACAAAACGCATTTTATTTGTAATTGGGTGGATATGATGTGTTTAATGCTTCAATGAAAAGGTTTCAAGTTCAAGTGTTAAAACCATGTAAGTCTATCCAAGAATCAAGTGAAGAAGTGCTAATTTTAAAACTCGATAGCTATCTCAACAACTAGTATTTATCGAGGTTTAAAAGATTGTTTAAGTCAGATACTCAACAGCTGCTCGATAGATAGGGTATCTGTCAAGGTTTATGAAAATCAATTTTTCAAATTTGATTTCACTCCAATCCGTGAATAGATGTTTGACCTTTCTTTTCTCATAACCCTAAACATATATAAGGATTGTTTTAAGGGTCATTATAACTGATGCACCTCAATGCAAAAGTTTTCACAAGCATATTGTGAACCGAAGACATATGCCCTAATTTATATTTCTATTCAAGAAGCTACTGTGTTTGTACACCGTAAAGTTTTGTAACCAAGGAGCTTCATGATTTTCATCATCTTAATGAACTGAAGAACTTTGCAGCTAACATCTTTCTTAAGTTGGTGAGTAAGCTACGTACTGGGATCCGTGTATCAAATTGGTTAGTCACGTACTGGGAGTCATGCATTGAAAGGAGAGATTGTCACTATAGAACAAGTTTAATTGAGTATTGTGAACCGAAGACATATGCCCTAATTTATATTTCTATTCAAGAAGCTGCTGTGTTTGTACATCGTAGAGTTTTGTAACCAAGGAATTTCGTGATCTTCATCATGTTGATGAATTGAAGAACTTTGCAGCCAACATCTTTCTTAAGTTGGTGAGTAAGCTGCGTACTAGGATCCGCGCATCAAATTGGTTAGTCATGTACTGAGAGTCATGCATTGAAAGGAGAGATTGTCACTATAGAACAAGTCTAATTGAGTATTGGGTAAGGTTTCAACTGTAAGTTGGTATAAGGTACTGGGATTCCTTTATTTGTAACCACTTGTTGTGATAATAGTGAATTCTCAGGAGTGGTGACCTTAAAATTACCCGATGGGTTTTTGTCGTATAGATTTCCCTATTCGTAAACAAATCACCATGTCAATTTATTTTCCACTACATTTTAACTTAGTTTGTAATTATTCCTAAATAGTAGTAGTTCATTTTGTCAATTTTTTTTTAATAAATAATTTCTGGCACAAGAACATGACTCTTCTTCTTGTTTGTTGTTGTAATAAAGGCAATATTTTCTTGGTCATAGCAAATGCATAGTCCCTACTTTTTGACTCCTTGTAGTAGCAAGATCCCCCAATATATTGATTTAAACCAAGGGATATAGAATCAAACAATACCGAAAGAAAAAAAAAACCATAAAATGTAATAGTTTTTAATTTACTATGCATTGTTGGTGCAAAATTTTCTATTTATTTTAGCATTATAATTTTTTTTTACACAACCAATTTTCAAAACGATATACATCAAATTATCTATTTTACATTATATTTCATTTATTTTTTTATTACTTTCTCAAATTATGTCTCTCTCTCTTGTATATGGATAAAAATAAAATAAGAAGTATTATGTGACGTTTTTTCTTGGAGACTTGAACCACAAGATCCTTAATATTTGTGAAGTGACCATATAAGTAATTTTTGGACTTTTTTATTTTTTATTTTTTAACATACTAAGTATTTTAATACACCTACGAGAGAGGAGAGAGAATGTCTTAAACAAACTGATAGTGATATATATCAAAAGGACCTCATTTTTCAATGTGGAATTTACCCATTGTTGTTGTTGTTGTTGTTGTTGTTTTGTTTTTTTTTTTTTTTTTTTTTTTTTAAAGAATACTAAGGGCCCGTTTGGCAAAAGATTTCCAGTAACATTGTTTAAATTTTGTGAAAATATGCGTGAGTAAAAAATGTGTGGAAATACTTGTTGTGGTGTTTAAACAACAGTTTTTGTTGTTTAAATGCTGTTACTAAACATGGCCTAAGTATTTAATACACACACAGATAGATGAGAGAAAATCTTAACTTTTAGATACATAGCACAGATTTATACTCATTTTTTCAACTTGGGATTTAATGTTATTTTATACTGTGAGTGTTGTAAGGTAATATAATTTTTTTTTTGGTTAATACTTGTTCTAATTTTTTTTTTTTTTTTTTTTTTTTAAGTTTTAACTTATGGTGTTCACTCTTGATAATAACTTTTTATCATCAGACTAAAATATTAATCAGTTTTTAGTATAAGCAGAAATTAAACCTTAAATATCTTATACAATTATCAAAAACTTTACTAATTAAACTAATTGAAACTCATTCCAAATTTCGAAATGTCACTTTCAGGAATTTTTTTGGGAAGGAAAAGTCGTTCTTTTCTTTTAATCAATGCATTCAAATTTTGAAAAACCTTAATGCGACCGTTCGGTATTAAATGGACCAAAGTATCCTTTACTGTTGTCCTATTCTTACACATGCAGATGCAGGAACTTGAACATATCATACACAGAAAAGAAGCCCACGTGTCCGCACTGCCGACCTTGGCTTGGGTCCCATTTGATTTGGCACACATTTCTAACAAGTGCCAGCCAGGGAAGCTCTTTGAGATTTTATTTTATTTTTTTAAACTCAATAATTGAGGAAGTGATTTGAATTTGTGCGTCTATGTTAGAAATACCCAAAGTATCAAAAGTAAACTACAAAAATGAAAAATCTTGACATAAAATACTCTACTCTTAAGTCTTAACTCTAAGATGCTTGGTAAATAAAGGAGCTTAACAAATAATATTTTATTTTTTATATTTTTATGAAATTTTTTCTTTATTACTCCCAAATTCTGTCTTATTACTCTAAGATGGTATATATATAAACGAGCTTAACACATAAGATTTTATTTTATTATTTTTATGATATATTTTCTTTATTACTCCCTCATTCCGTCCTATTTTGTTGGTTTGTTTCAAAATTTTAATATATATGTTTTAGAATCAACCATAAACTTTTAATGATGAAAATTATTAACAAGTATTGCTTGGTGCAAAATTCTTAAGTACAGTGGAGCACATTTTTAAGGAACTTAATTTTTCCAAACTCGAGTTACAAGTAAAACTCAAGTTTTATGCAGTAGACCCTATCATACTTGATTACACTAGTACATATATATCATTTTATGTAGTGAACCCGATTATATTTTTTCAAACTAGTATAATTATCTTCTTTGTGTGCTTTATTATCAAACACCTTGCAAGCAAAGGGTAGCCCCCCCCCCCCCCTAAAGAAAATATATCATAAAAATAATAAATAAAATCTTATGTGTTAAGCTTCTTTGTTTACCATCGTAAAGTAATAAGACGGAATTTGGGAGTAATAAAGCAAAAATATCATAAAAATATAAATAAAATAAAATCTTATTTGTTAAGCTCCTTATTTACCAAACATCTTAAGAGTTAGAGTAGAGTAAATATGTCAAGATTTTTGTAGTTTACTTTTGATACCTTCGGGTATTTCTAACATAAGTTTGACTTACTTCCAATATTTTTTTAACTGAAATTTCCTTTTATTTAAATGAGAAATTGTCATATCATCCACTAACTAAATAAAATGTGGAGATTAAGACCCTTCTAACATAGACGCACAAATTGAAATCACTTCCTCAATTATCGAGTTAAAAAAAATTAAAAATAAAATAAAATAAAATCTCAAAGAACCCATGGGTGGCACAAGTTAGAGATGTGTGCCAAATTAAATGGGACCCAAGCCAAGGTCAACAATGCAGACACATGGCCTTCTTTTCTGTATATGATATGTTCTGATTTAAATCTTCTAGAGTTTCTAGGGTATTCTACCAAATAAATTTCTTTAAATCCTCACCTCTCATTTAAAATTAATGGCTTAAGATACCGCCACATCATCAATCCACTAACTTACTCTTTTAAAAACACAAAAAAGAAAAAAAAAAAAAAGATTAAGCCTAGGATTGCCGTAAGCCTTAATGTTAGAAACAAACTTATCTAACTTTTTTTTTTTTTTGGGTGGAACAAATCTCAAACTTGAAAAATTCATCAAGCCACAAATTTCTCCCGCCATTCTTCCCATCTGAATCTAAAAAACACTCTTGAGCAAAACAGTTCAAGAAGAAAACCCTTTATATTTTACAACTCTCTTGCATCCTTGAAACTTTCAATATTTCAACCACAATAATGGATCCATCTAGCTCAATCTCTTCAAATCGCCCATTGATGACCATTGAAAGCCCAATAGAGGCTAGGTATATTAGCTATCTTACTCTTCATAGTCTTTGTTCTCTGTCTATTGCATACTAAGTTTCTTCCTTTCTTCTTCTTCTTTTTTTCATTTTTTTTCTTTTCTTTATTTCCAGCCTATGCTTGATATTAGCTTTTTTGTTTTTGCAATTTCATTACTGGTCACTATTTAATAATTGTTCAAGAAAGGCTTTTTTTGGGTTACTCCTTCGTTCCGTCCTATTTTGTTGATTTGTTTCAAAATTTTAATATATATGCTTTAGAATCATTTATAAACTTTTAATAATGAAAATCTTCAACAAGTACGCACTAGATATCAATTGCCTGGTGCAGAATTCTTGTTTACAACGGAGCACATTTTTAAAGAACTTGATTTTTTAAAACTCAAGTTACATGTAAAACTCGAGTTTTATGAACTCAAGTTACAAAATAGTGGTAGATTGCTAAATAGTTCACAAGCAGTGATAGATTGCTAAATATTTCACCAAATTGTATTATTTGTCCATTTTTGCCATAAAAACATTGCTAAACCATACATGCTCTTCTAACATCATAAAAATTCAATATTTTAAGGTAACTGTTTGAACAAATAAAATAATAATTTCGTAATGATGCAATTTGTCTTAATCAATTAGTCACTTTAAGAACTTAGTTTTGATTGCTTAAAATTACACTATTATTTTAGTCTTGGTAGGAAATATCACATTAATTTTATGTTTAATTACACGTAAATATGTGAATTTCAAATAATTCTAAAAAATATACTCATTATGTGTAATTTTCTTAAGGGTAAAATATTATTTTCGTCCCTAAACTATCACAAAAGTTCGTTTTTAGTCCCTGAACTATCACAAAGTTCGTTTTTCGTCCCTAAACTTTCAAAAGTTCTATTTTCGTCCTTAAACTTTTCCAAACGTATTGATTTTCGTCCCTCCGTTTGACGGAGTGCTGACGTGGCTTTGACAGTGTGCTGATGTGAGAGAGACGAAAATCAATACATTTGGAAAAGTTTAGGGACGAAAAAAGAACTTTTGAAAGTTTAGGGACGAAAAACGAACTTTTGTGAAAGTTTAGGGACGAAAAACGAACTATTGTGATACCATAGGGACGAAAATCATATTCAACCCTACAAGAGTGACAGTACTTAAAAAAGAATGTAGAGCATTAGGTTAGAAGTACTGATTTAACAAAGTATAAAGGTTGCATAAAGCATGACACAAATCACAAAGACCTACAAGTGTGCATACAACCAAACCCTTAAAGTTTACATAAGCAACATGGGTACAAACAATATAAGCATTAAAGACTTACAGAGGTAACAGGTACAAATCCAAGCATAATAGTACATATGCTGAATAAACATCATATTATATACTGTGTAACTACTGAAATAAAACTATCCAAGAGATAAGAGTTTAGGCTAAACCAAAAACAGAAACCACTGAGTAACAGACCTATACTAACAGCAGATAACCAACAAAATATCAAAGCTACAAGCAAAACATTAAGTGATAAAGAAATCTCCCCCTCAAAACAAGCATTCCCCCTTAAGAACTGCCCCAAAAATTCTCTCCATTTTTGACCGGAATGGCCAAAGGGTCATTGCTCCTGGTTGGTGGAGATGCTGTCAATCTTAGCTGAAAGTACATCAATCTGATCCTGCATTATTATCATCCTTTCAGTATGTTGAGTTTGAACCTCTCTGAGTGTATCAAGCCTCTCCAGAATGATCTGAAATGCATTCGGAGGTACAGCTGATGAAGTTGAGGATCTACTCCTTTTTCTTCTGCTCTTGGATGTGACTGATTGGTCTGCAGCTTCTGTTTCAGTCTCCATTGGATCCCTTTCTTCTTGAACATCCTCCACTTCTTCACCTGGTAGATGTCTTTGTATCCTTGTGAGAGTAAATTTGTTTATGGTTGATAGAGGAGGCAAAGGACTGATATCCTGAGAGATTGCAACACCCTTTTCTTTTCCAAAAACAAACTAAAACACTCAAAAATCTTTTTGTGTTTGATCAACAAAGATTGAGCTTGTGAAAAACATTAATCAAGTACAATCA
>NW_027070420.1:52623-75614 GCF_002906115.3 Quercus suber
TGAGTTTGAACCTCTCTGAGTGTATCAAGCCTCTCCAGAATGATCTGAAATGCATTCGGAGGTACAGCTGATGAAGTTGAGGATCTACTCCTTTTTCTTCTGCTCTTGGATGTGACTGATTGGTCTGCAGCTTCTGTTTCAGTCTCCATTGGATCCCTTTCTTCTTGAACATCCTCCACTTCTTCACCTGGTAGATGTCTTTGTATCCTTGTGAGAGTAAATTTGTTTATGGTTGATAGAGGAGGCAAAGGACTGATATCCTGAGAGATTGCAACACCCTTTTCTCTGAAAATCCTTATGAAAAGACTGGAAATATCAGCTTGGGTCTTGCACACAAGTGAATATGGCATTCATTGAACATAGACTTGTGTGTTGTGTGTAGATATCAAAAATGAGATAGTCCTTAGTCCAATGTGAAACTTCAATGATCAATTCAATCAAGGCATACACAACTAATACTAGATAATGTAAACTATCTCAATTATAGAAATATGCATATATGACCTCCTACATGCACTTGATAATAATTCTTTGAAGCTTTTCACTTGGCTCCATATTTAACATATCATTTGCACTTTTTGAGTAAAGAAAATATCATTTTGAGATAGATGCTTGAAATTTTTGATATTTCAATTGATGAGTTAGCCTTTGGCTTTTTGGGCATTAAACATTTTATTTTGGTCGCTTTCCCTTTTTCCTAGTCGAATACTAGTATGTGTGACAGACTTTTGCAGCTCTATATCTCTTTTTCATTTGGAGATTTACATTTAGAGAGCTCTTTTAAGTGTAAAAATAAAAAGTGGGAAGATATATAGGCATGAGTCTATGCATGTCTCAAGAACAACAAAACCATTCACTAATCATTCATGACAAGGTTGAAGATCTATTTACAACAGTCACATAGAATTTAGAATTTCTTCCACAATGATATGAGTGCATGAGAGACGAGCTAAGCTCGTTAAATGCACAAAGCTATTAGTACAAAGGTATAAGGCAAAACATGCTTTGAGACAAAACTCAACAAAGTCGATCAAACTTTTTGAATTTTCTACTTTTTATGTGTTTTTGGATTTTTGACACAAAAGCAGTAAAAGATTGATAAAAAACATAACAGAAAAAAAAAATGTAAAAACATTTGTAGCAAAGACAATCACACACACAAAATAACAAACTAAATACTAGCAAGAAGCACACAACCAAGCATATTCACAAACATGAGAAGTATTAATGCATGGACATGTTGTAATGCTTATGCATGAGTACCCTTTGTCACCCACACGTCACGTGCGTTTGGAGTGATATCCTTGACGAATCGGGTACGAGAGTTGGGACTGTCAAACCTTCGTGTGAAGCTTTCCAGGCGTAAAACCTCACTTGGGGTGACAACACACGATGTGTTATTGAAGAGGAAACCAAAGTCCTCGGCGTAAAATCTCTCCGCCGCCCTCCAAGCGGTAAATAATCCACTAAAGAATGTAGTTGGGATACATGAATAGCAGAAGACCCTCCAAGCCTAATCTACCCAAGTACCTAAGCCCTCCAAGCTTCTTACTCCAGTGAAGTTATGCCGAACCTATTTCTTCTTTAGCTTCCCGGATTCCACTACTATACCATAGCATCAACCAATCTATATTGGTTCCTTCCAAACTGCTTCCCTTGGCACCAAATGTACCTTCTCACAGACGTGGGTGTGGTGAGATAAGGATTTGGGTAAAGGCCTTTCAAGAATGTAACAATAGAGAGGAAGAGAGAAGAGAAATTTGTAGAGTCTCTAAGGTAAAGATTGGGGATGAGACAATCTTATTTTTCTCTAGGGTTTCTCTCACAAAATTCTCTCTGGAAGCTCTCTCAATTTAGTAGGTATAAGGGTCTATATATAGTGGTGTGTGTTTAGAATACGAAGAGATAGTTTTTGCCAAACAGGGCTGATTGGCGGCTTGACCTCGCGGCTTGTCCAAGTTGCGATTTCAAGTCGCGACGTAACGGCCTAGCCAGCCTGGGACTTTTGTCCTATAGTGCGACAGTTGATGCGACCCTTCAGCTTCCCTATGTGCTTCTCACGTGCCTGCATTTGGCAGCTTGCCAGTCGCGAGTCAGCCGCGAGTCCTAGCCATGAAACTCTGCTTCTTGCACATACTTGAGCTTTTCTTCACATTCTCTTCACACACTACCCTTACAATAATCTCACCTAAATACAGGGTTACTAAGTGCTAAATTACAAGAAATTGCACGAAATAAAGCCAACAAAATGGTTGATAAATTTCAACCTTACATAAACAATCTGGTTAAAGGGGTCTAAACAAACAAACAAGCTTTATCTTCCTTAGGTCCATCCATCATGGATGCTATTGTAGCTAAAGGATTTGCAATTTGATTTTGCATTCTTGGCACATATTGGTACTGGATCTTACTGAATTTCAAGGCCCACTTCTGGAGACATTCATGATAAGGAATCAACATTTCTTCCTTGATCTTCCATCTATTCTGAATCTAAGAAATTATCAAGGCTGAATCACCATATACTTCCATCTCTTTTACTCCCAAGACCTAGGGCTGCTCTCAACCCCATAATGCAAGCTGCATATTCAGTGGCTTTATTAGTTTCAAGGAAGTAAAACCTACCAGAGAATGGGATGTGTGCTACGACTTAAATAATGCTCTCAAGTACAGAATTGTCACGAAGTAATAACTCGGAAAGTCCGAGATCAAATCTATGAGGAAAAGGGAATTGATTAGCAAACCACAAGAGAATAAAACTAAAATAATAAAGTCTAATTGAAGAGATTTTTGATAGTTTAGTAAAGGTAATTTAAATTAAGAGAAAATAACAATATATTAAGGTGCTAAGGTTTAGGGATCCACACACAACACATCTATTGGTAGTCTTAACAATGTTTATTTTACAACTCAACTAAATTCATGAAAAGGATGATCTTAGTCGAATGATTTAACAATAAAACTCAAGAATTAATTGTCTAAGGTAGTTTCATGCAATTGATTGATTTTAAGCAAAACAAAACTAGTGAATTAGTTTGTAGGGAATACTAAGCATTTAACGTGCCCAGAGTCTATGATAAATCAAAGGATTATACAGAACTAAACACTTTTCTAGATGAGTAAAATAATCAAAAACATAAAAACATAAGCATTAAAACCAATAAATAATTGTTAAGAACATACCAATATACGGTTGGATTTCACCCCTTACAATAGCAAGGCTTTTAGCAAGCTATAACACAAATAGAACTCTAAAAACTATAAAGTAACTTTAAAGAAACCTAAATTTTGTCCTACAGCAGCTCCCTTATGAATTTTTCCCTAAAGAGCCTTTAAATAGGTCAAGGAATCCTATTACAAGTTGAATTCCCATTTGGAGAAAATCCCAGGCTTTTAGGCTTCATTTAACCAACATTTTTTGCCTATTTAACTTCATAATTAGGACTTTTTGATAAACTAAAAAGTTTTATCCCTTTAATTTAGCTTTCCAGCCCAACTTGAATCATCTCGATTGGATATTTAAGCCGAAAGTTATGCTCCAAATACTAACTGGTGTGCAAGATGGAATCCTAATCCGAATTGGACTTGGATTAGGTGCAAATTTCCTTTGATTCCTTGCTCCAATTGGACTTGAATTTAATTGGGTTGGCCTTATTTAACTTCATCATGACCCTTGTAAAATTAAAGTCCATTAGATTTCTTCTTTGCACAAATCCACTTATTTAATTTCATTATCCTACAAAAGACAAATTCATGCATTAAAATCCAATTAAACACAAAATTGATTATTTGGCATTATTCCAAAATCAACTATAAAATGCATGAATTAACTCAAAATAAGTATGATAATGCTTTTCTAATAATGATATAAATATGCAAAATTAAACTATTATCAATATGTGTCCCTTTCGGAGAAATTAAGAGAACTTCAATGCCACTTCCATTTTGATGCTCTATCAAAATACATCTTCCATGATTCTACCTTGATCCCCATGATGTACTCATCTGGAAAGTCTCCTTGGTTTTCTTCAGCTTCTTTAGGTGAATAGTGGGCGAAGTGATCAGCAATTACTCTCCCCTTCACAGACTTCTAAGTCACATATGTAATATCAAATTTTGACAAAAGCAAAACCCATTTAGCTATCTTCCCATCCTGCACAAGCTTTTTCATTAAATATTTCAAAGGATCCATTCTTGCAATCAACAAGACCTTGAAAGCAAGCATGTAATGTCTGAGTTTACGGGTTGCCCAAACAAGTGCTACACATGTCTTCTCAAGTGGTGAATACTTCTCTTCATAAGCCAACGTCTTTTTGCTGATGTAGTAAATCGCATTCTCTTTCCTAGACTCCTCTAGGTACTGAGCAAGCAAAGCCCCCATTACTATGTCCGTAGTTGTGAGATACAACAATAATGGCGTTTCAGGTACTGGTGGAACCAGTATTGGTGGCTTCATTAGATAATTTTTAATCTTCTCAAAAGCTTCTTGGCATTGTTCATTCAATACTATGGGAACTTCTTTCTTAAGTAGTTGAAAAAGTGGCTCACATGTCATGGTAAGCTGGGCTATAAATCTACTGATGTATTGTATCCTCCCTAAAAATCCTCGGAACTCCTTTTCAGTTCTTGGAGGCTTCATCTCTACAATGGCCTTGATTTTGTCTGGATTGACTTCTGACTTACCAATCCCAATAGTTTTTCGAATGTTACACCAAAAGTACACTTCTTTGGATTTAACCACAACTTATAGAATTGGATTCTTTCAAAGAACTTTTGTAAAGATGGTATGTGCCCTTCATGGTCTTTAGACTTCACTATCATGTCATCAACATAAACTTCTACTTCTTTATGGATCAAATCATGCAACAAAGTAGTGGCTGTACGTTGGTAAGTAGCACTAGCATTCTTAAGGCCAAATGGCATGACCTTGTAACAATACGTCCCCCATAGAGTGATGAAGGTGGTTTTCTCCATATCTTCTGAAGCCATCTTTATCTGATTGTACCCTGAAAATCCATCCATAACTGACAGCAAGGTATGTCCTGCTATGTTATCAACCAAGATGTCAATATGAGGCAAAGGAAAATCATCTTTTGGGCTAGCATAATTAAAATCTCAGAAGTCTACACACATTCTCACTTTCCCATAGTTCTTCGGCATTGGAACCACATTAGCTAACCATTATAGGTAATTAACCACCCTCAGGAATCCTACATTGTACTATTTCTTGACTTCTTCCTTAATCTTGAGAGTCTACTCTGGCTTCATTCTTCTCAATTTCTACTTGACTGGCTTCATGGTTGGATCTGTGGGAATGTAATGCTGCACTAGATCTGTATCAATCCCAAGCATGTCTTTGTATAACCATGCAAATACCTCTTTGAATTCTGTCAGTAAGGTGTTGTGAAAATTAAAATACTCGCAAGTGTACGAACCATACCGAAGTATAGTTTGACAAGAACGAGATCATACCCACAGGGACTTGAATGAAAGTATGAAAATTAATCAAATCTTAACCAAATTAATCCTAATCTAGTTTAATAAAAATTTGTTGTTTTGAAATTAAATATACTGAGCAAATAATAAAATTAAGCAAATAGTTAAACTAAACAAAAGATATAAAGCAATAAAAAGATGTAAATAACCAAGGAAAAGGAATTAAGGTTTTGAAATCCACCTTGTTAATTCATATCAGCATATATTTAGGATCATTAATTTTCCCAACCACTGCATGATAATCTAGAAATCAATCTTGCTATCATGGAAAATATCATCATTAAAACTTATGTTTAAAAATATAAAGCATGTTCTTCTTCGCTTCTTAAGTACAAAACCAAATCATTAGTTGTATTCGTAGCCAAATAAATCACAAGATATATCCAATTCTAAAAATCAAATCATAAATTGTATCCATTGACAAACAATGATTGAACTCATATCTAGAATCCCATCTTAGTCAATTGATATGAAGCAAGAACAATTTAAATCATTAAAGAACAACTATTGTGGGAAAAATCAAAACACATAAATATTACTAATAATCCTTAACAAGGTTTCATCCTACTCATAATAATTGAAAGAAAACACAAAAATAAAATACTAAATAATAAACTAGAAAAATAATTAAAACTAACTGTCATGGAAGAACACAAAAGAAGTAGCCGCACTCTGTTCAGCCCTCAGCACTAGCACTAGCCTCAGCCCCTTGAATTTTGCCCTAAAGAGCCTTTAAATAGGTCAAGGAATCCTATTACAAGTTGAATTCCCGTTTGGAGAAAATCCCAGATTTTTAGACTTCACTTAACCAACAATTTTGGCCCATTTAACTTCAAAATTAGGACTTTTGGTAATATAAAGTTGTAGACCTTTAAGTTAAGTTTCCAGCCCAACTTGAACCATCTCAATTGGACATCTGAGTCGAAAGTTATGTCAAAAATACTAACTGATGTGCAGGCTGGAATCATAATCCGAATTGGACTTGGACTTGGTACAAATTTCCTTTGATTCCTTGCTCCAATTGAACTTAAATTTAATTAGGTTGGTCTTCTTTAACTTAATCATGACCCTTGTAAAAGTAAAGTCCATTAGCTTTCTTCTTTGCACAAATCTACTTATTTAATTCCATTCTCCTACAAAAGACAAATTCACACAATAAGATTCAATTAAGCACAAAATTGATTATTTAGCATTATTCCAAAACTAAATATAAAATGCATGAATTACCTCAAAATAAGTACAATAATACTTTCTAACAATGATATAAATATGCAAAATTAAGCTATTATCAATGCACATCAAATACCCCCAAACCTACATTTTGCTAGTCCTCGAGCAAAAAAGAAAAAAAAAAGTAAAACAAAAAAAAGAAAATATCCTAATTAATCCACTTTCGTTGGAAATTTTGATTGCATTTAGCATATGCAACAAGCCTTTAAACCCCTAGCTTACACTAGTGGACAAGTTGTATTCTCGTGAGGGTTTGTAGGGAATATACCCACAAAATTCTGAGAATGAATACTAAAAAAATAAAAACAAAATAAAGAAAATCAAACTAAACTCTTTTTTTTTTTTTTTTCAATTGCCTTATTTTTTTTTTTTTTTGGCTTTTAGATAAAAAAAGTCTATAAACCATCCCTCAAATATCATCGCTCCAATCACTTATTTTCCACCGCTCAAAATATCCCAATAAAAGTAGCAAAAATCACCTACTCTTGTTAGGCACCTTTAACCCGGTCATGGTTATCATTTACAAAAACTCCAAAACGCGGGCCCAACTGTCTGACCTAACACTGATGACTTTTGTTTAATTCAGTGGTAGGTGTTATGTTTAATTGGCAAATGGAGTCTGAAAACTGAGGTGACATTGTCTGACCGTGGGCCCCACACTTGCTCAAAATTACAAAAAAATGCCATCGTTACTCCTGTCTCTGTTTTACTCGAAATCCAGAGAAATTAGTAATAGCTATATCACTGAGTTAGGACGTCCAAACAAGCATTGGCATTGGCATGTGAGGTCCACTGATTTTGGGTTATGGGCGATGAGAATTGGGTGATGGGTGATGGAAATCAAGAAATCCGTCCCACTCCCTCCCACCTTGTCGATAATTGCTAAAAATAAAATACAGCTTAATCTGTTAATCGGACGGTCATAGGTTGTCAGTTATTATGTGAATTGTGGACCATCTGATTTAAGTTGATTGATTATTTTTTGTGTGTGTGTGTGTGGGGCACAGCTTGAAGCATGTACCTGGATTCATTGAGAGAGCGGAGGAGCTGAAATCAAAGGGCGTTGACGATATTCTCTTGGTTAGCGGTATTTCTCAACTGAGTTTTTGCTTTTTCTTCTTCTTTTTTTGAAATTTTTTTTCAGCCTTGTTATTTAATTAGACTCATATTGGGGAAAAGTTTTTAACGAATAATAAATGAGCTTTTACGATTTTTTTTTTAGTAAGTCCTCAGCTATGCTGGCTAAAGGGAAATAATTCTTTTCTTTCTATTATTTAGGCATGGAAATGAATTCCATGTTTCATCCATTTTAAGTTCAATTTTGTAGGAATGGAAGGAAATGGAATTCGTTCTAATTCCCCTATTTTTCGTGTGTGCTTAAATGTCTATATATTTTATTTTTATTTAAAAGTATTGCTGTATAAAATCATTCATTTCCAATTACTACTTTCTCTTTGACACTCAAACAAATCCCATTCCTATGTAACGAGTACACTACAGTATCAGCATCTTACTGCAACCGTGGACATACCGTATGTATGTGACAATTTGATTCTGTTTTGAGCACAGCCATATCTTGTGCCTTGTCTTGTTTTTAGTTTATACAAGCAAGGACTGCCCATGTTAATAGTTTTCCTTGTAACCTAGCTTTGGGAGCTACTATATATATTTAAGATTATATTAATTCTTCTGTGCAAGCAATTTAGTGTGAGTTAATTCCTTATATGCTTGAGTTGTTGAATCTAATCTGAATAATCATTTTGTCCTCTTACATTGTTAAATTCTCATGATATCATTTGGAATGAAAAGTTGACCTTGACACCTATTCTATGTTTGATCTTGAAGTTCTGTCAGCCAAATCGGCAAATCCATCTTTTATGTCCGCCTCAACAGCAAGCTATAGTTGAACTATCAAAAACCTTAATTGTCCATTTGTTACTTAAATACGAGACCACGAAAACAATTTTAATTCTGGGTGATTGAGATGAATTGAGCATTTGCATCTATCTTATTCTTTTTTTCTCAATAGGCTAAGCAAATAACAATGATTTCAAGCATGTCAGGATATAGCACTGGATGATTTATAGGATATTTAATTCAAGTTTTGACACACATTTGCAGTTAACGACCCCTTTGTGATGAAGGCATGGGCCAAATCTTACCCTGAGAACAAGCATGTCAAGTTTCTTGCCGATGGCTTAGCAAAATACACACATGCTCTTGGTCTTGAGCTTGACCTTGGAGACAAAGGACTTGGCACTCGTTCAAGGAGGTTTGCTCTCTTGCTTGATGATCTCAAAGTGAAGGTTGCAAATATTGAATCTGGGGGTGAATTTACTGTCTCCAGTGCAGAGGAAATCATCAACGCTCTTTGAATATTAATTAAGACTCATGGCTATCTTTTGTCGCTATGCCCTTTCTCCTCGCTAGGCTCTCGTTCTTGTCTTCAAATTAGAATGTGGCGGATATAAAAATAAAGTTGTTTTAACTATTGTTGTGGATCGTGGAACAATCAGTATGCTTATTATATGATCTTATTACTTTTGGCCGTAGATTCTGCCTACATTTTACGAGTGTGAAATTGAAAATGTTGCTTGTTACTTATTCTTTTGGTTGTGTAAATTGTGAAAGTGGGACCGTGACATGCTTTGAGTCAAGCCAAACCGACTATTGCATGATCAAACTATGCGTGACAAAAACTAATAAGAGTTTCAAAACTTGGCTCGGAGCTTGTCATATATGTCTGAAGTCAGGCTTGTTAAAAATTCAATTAGTCTAAGCTTGGCTCGGTTTTGCCTGATTGGCTTTGGTTTAATACTACCAGCAGCGTTGTATATGCTTATTTAATAATACTAGCAGCGATAGGGAGTGTGCAATAGCAAGTATGGAACAAGGGAGCTAAAAGAAAAAGAGAGAGAGAGAGAGAGAGCACACAATTTTTATTGCGTTGGCTCAAGTCACAAGTAATCCATAAATGTAGCATAGTAGTTGTGTTTGGCTGAGAGCGTTAGCAGTGGGCCTGCCAAATGCCAAATGTAAGGTACATTTGGCATTCAAGCACAAAATATGCTCAACAACTGGAAGGCCAAAACTGGGAAAGGCCAAATTTTTTTGGCATAGTGCTACAATACCATCTTAAATGTGCGATGGTACTGTTGCGCTATGCCAAAACAAAATAGTATATTTAATCCGTTTATTTTTTTCTCTCTCCTCTGTGATAGAATTTCTTTCCTTCTTAGCATCTCTCAATTCTTCGGCTCCCTCTCTCTCTCTCTCTCTCTCTCTCTCTGACTTCTCTCATCTCTCTCTTTATGCTGGTGCTTGAGGTAGAAGACATTGGAGTCACCGGTGGCGGCGGAGGGGATGAGTCTAGTGTCAAGGAGCTTGAGGATTTCGTAGTAGATGTTGGAGAGCTCCAACTTGATCCGAGTCAAAAAGCGTTGCCGAAGTGGGTTGCGCCGCTGAAGTGGAGATTGACTAAAGGAAGAGGTCTGGGTTTTTTTTATTTTTATTTTTTATTTTATATTTTTTTTCCTCTGTTGTGACTGATGGCTAAAGGAAGAGGTGGGTATGGCTGAATTTGGTATGGGTTTGATATAGATGGTGGCTGAGTTTTATCTCTGCTCTTTCTTTCTTTGTGAGTATGGCTGAATTGGTAGTGAAGAGAAAAAAAAAAATCAAGGCTTTTTTCAAGTTGTAGGCATGTATACCAAGGGTGGTTGTTCTGGGTTTGGGTTGGTGGTGGGCGGATGAGAGAGGGACAAACATAGAGACAGAGAGTAGAGATAAAGAGAGAAGAAAGAGAGAGATTTTTTATATTATTTTATTGTGTAATTTATATTATTTTAATATGTAGTATGAAAAAAATAAAATATGGGTTGTTAGGTGTATTGTAAAATAGTATAGTATAATTGATAAATTAGCTTTTTAGGATGGTAAAATAGGATGGAATGACATTTCCGGTTGTGGATGCTCTTGCTTGAAGATAAATGCTAAATCAGTAATCAATGTATCAGGGTGAGAAAAGTCTTGAGTAGCATATGGAACACGCGAGTTGGTTAAGTCAGTTGAAAAACTAACCCCCAATCAACTAAAATATGTGTTGGACCCGCTGGGTCAGATCATTGGTTGGAACAGGTTGGATTTAATGGTTTGGCGGGTTGGACCTCTTATTGGGCCTTTTTGGCCGAAATTGTTGGGCTTTTCCATGAATTAATAATTTTTGAATCTCAGATTGGGCCAGTTTTTACTTAATTTCTTTTAAAATGGGCCTCTGTACTTGAATTTGTCCAAAACTCCAAATTCATACTTCCCAGACATTGAGTATGAATTCATACTCCCTATAACTCTATATGAATTTGGCCAGAACCTACATATTGAGTACTGACATTTGGGAAAAAATAATACAAAGTAAAACCTGGGTACCAACTAAAACATCAATAGCATGTAAAACCTAAGCATTAATCAAACAAATAAAAACACAATGCCATTTTGTTACCACCTGTTAAACCTACCAACCATTCCACACATCAACTAAATTTCCAGAACCACAGTAGCAAGCATTACTAAAAATACTAAACCTTCATAATTCCATATACATATATATATATAGTAAGCCATAGAGGCAGTAGAGAAGGCAGTTATTGCTCAAGGCTGTAAGGCATAAACTACCAAGGCGGTAGGCAATATTCCCAACAGTATATATAATTAGTTACAATTATGAAATACTGTAAGTATTTCCAAAAAATAGCTTTCCTAAAGTAGTAAAGAACTACTCTATTATCTATAGTTAATGAGTCCATAACTTATAGAAAGGAAAGCTTACACAGATGCTAGTTTTCCTTCCTATAAGCAAGACAAGAGTTCATGTATAATTAGAAAAGCTACACATCTGTCCAAAAAAGCTTCAAAATATATCCAAAAAAATTGCCTCCTATACAAAATGTGACCTTCCTTCCTCCTACAATACAAGGGGAAAAATATATATATATATATATATATATATATCAATAATATATAAAGACAGAACAAAAGCTACAGAATAACCAAAAAGGAAGTAACCAATAGAACAAAAATTATAAGGGCAGAAACATACCCAATCAGTGATCATTTATCAATATTAACTGTGGTACGAGTACCACTTTTGCTTGAGCAGGAACTAGAACTTGTTGTTGTTGTTGCTTGATTTAAAACTAGAAAAGAAAAAATTGAGACAATAGATTAAATTTTGCTAAAGTGTATGACACATTTAATAACACTTAATAGACAAGGAAGTTTGGAAGTTAAACATATTACCTAATTCATGAAATTCATCCTTTAAGGCCTTTATCTTGTCCTTTGACTTGGAAAAGAAATTGGGACATGGGCTTGCAGCTAGTTTTGAGCATAAATAAGATTTTGAACCCTGAGAGGGGAGAGTGAACTTCGAAATGGATCAAGTATGCGCCCTCTGGTACTAAATGCCAATTCAGAAGCAATCGTAGAAATAGGTACAGCCAGCACATCCCTAGCCATTTTGGATAGCACTTGGTACCTATCTGAATTGGCTTTCCACCACCCCAAAATCTCAAATTTCACATCCTTTCTACTCTCACAATTTTCAGCCAAATATTTTTCAATCTCATTGCTCACCCTGTAAACTTCTCAGCCTTTAAAAAACGCTCATATCATGAATTAACCATCGCATATGGATTACTACAACCAATTGTATCACCTTCCATGTGTGTCCTCTCACTCTCACTTGGTACTACCACATTTGGTGAATCAGCCCTAGAGTAATCATCATACAACCTATCCATGGTATCCCTCACCAACTCAACCATCTCATTAGCCACTTCATCGCCATGAATTTCAGAAAAAGAAAACTTCAAAAACCTCATTTTCTTCCTTGGATCAAGAACCACAGACATACAAAAGTTGATTAATTTTATCCCTTTTTCCCTTGTACTTCTCAAATTTAGCTTCCATTTTAGTTGCCATGTTTTTCAAGAGATGATTTTGAGATTTAATTAAATTAGCAATATTCTCTTGAATCACAAACATCGCATCAAAGAAGGTATTTGAAGTAACATACAAAGAACCAGAGAACTTTTTTGTTGCATTGTAAAAAAGTTTCAAGAAACCCACAAATGTCCTACAATTTTGAAAATCAACCCCACTAGGAGATCCCAAACCACCACTATTTTCCTTGTTAAAAAAGTATGAAGAATAGCTATCATCCTCAGAGTCCATTCTTAAGAACACTTTCTCAAAAGCAGTATCTAATATGAGATAGGTAGAGTTCCACCTAGTAGGTACATCTAGACTCAGTAAACTCTTGGATTCAATACCTAATCTCTCCACAACTCCTAAAAGTTTGATTTCTATTTGGTGAGGTCTTCACATACCTCACCGCTTCACGCACCCTAGCAATGGACGCATCAATTTCTTTCAAACAANATGAATAAGGAATTGTTTTTGAATTTAAGTGAAGACTAATTATTATATTTTAAACAAAGTTACATACATACTTTATGTATAAGTAATATACACATACATATGTGTTTTAAATTATTCAATATTCTAGGATCGACACTAACTCTTTTCATAGTGGGTCTCACTAAAAATTTAATTAACAAAATCCATTTTTATGTGAGAAAGCGGTAACATGTGAATGGTTAAGTAGGCTAGACATAGTTATCAAATTTCACATCATTATCAAAACACACATTGGTTAGTAGCACAAACTCCTGACATAGGGTCTGCTTGGGATCCACTTATGTTACTGAAACTGAAAACTTTTTACTAAAAATACTGTAAATAAAGGTAAAAATTAACTAAAATAGTGCAATGGAACTCATGAATAGTACCAAAAATTGCAATAAAGCCTATAAATAGTAACAAAAATAGCTAATAGTAAAATTAGCTGACTTTTTAACCAGTTGCCAACGCACACATAGCTTTCGTAGTTGAAACCAGTAGAGCAGCATACAGGTTTCTTTATGAAATCAAACTGGTTTTGCAATGCCAATGTTTTACAAACTGATCAATCCTTCATAAGCAATTTCCAGAATGGAATTTAAGCTAGATCGTCCTAAGCATCTCGCCCCTGTTTCAGTTGTTAGGAAGACGCTGTCAATGTACTGCAGACAACTTTTGCCGCATTAATGTACTTGTGAATAGGCTCCTTCAATGAATCCTCTGAAAAAGCAAAGAAATTCAGAAGAACAAACCAAAACCATTCAAAATATGTAATAATTTAATATATATGTTGTTATAATTAATATCAAATAAGGAAGTCAATTTTTGCTCGAGTGAAAACTTATTCACTACTGGTGTAATCGTGTTTATCATATATGTCAAACAATAGCACGATAAAACTCAGATACTGTAATTAAACTATTAGAAATGTGAGAAAAATACTATGCATTATCATCAGTGTATAGCTGTATAGGAATCCTCAATCTATGCCTTCACCTAGTTAAGGTTAGCACGCCAGATTTGGGCCAAACATGTCGACACCTGATATTATAAATTTCCAATAGTGTATATATCATGATGGATTACGAGAAACCAATTTGACTTGGAATACTAGATATTGGAACCGTACGTCTAGGTGTGTGAGATTGTTTGAAAATGTTACTTGGTTGACGATGAACCACACTCAAACTCGATACATTTGGTCTACTTGTAAAACACACATGATTGCGACTTGTGAGCAATTTGAATAGAGTTACCAAATAGAAAGCAAAAGCCTTCGATGGAACAATAGATCTTTAGATTCATGGAAATAAGACTATAATAAACACTTGTATCCTTTATGTTCAACACCTATCCAAGGAAGACGTAGAGGCAAGAACATGATTGTAGTTTAGTTTGTTCCTGAGATTGGAGCAGGACAAAGTAGAAGAAACATACACCTTAATTGACTATTAGTGGGAGGGTCCCAAATAATTGTTCATTAAGGATGGAAGAAGATAACCGGTTAATTGTTTGTACAACAATGGGCATTGGTTTTTCAGAATGGTGCAGTAATAAATGTAATTAGAATCACAGCTAAACAGTAACCAGAATGTATAAAAGATTATATTTGGACAAACTAAAACTAGCAATGTAACGAGGAATTCTTACCATCTTCATTTAAAATCTTCAATAAGAGGTCCGGAGGAGGAAGTTCTTCCATGCAGCAAGCACAATATTCTTGGACAACCCGATGGACAAACTGAAACATTCACCAGCAGTCCATCCAGGATATATATGGAAACAAAAACTGCTCATAAGCTACTTGCAAATGTCTCAACAAATGTATTTTGCCTGTCATACAAAGATCTATGAAAAATAGTTTGATGATCTGCAAAGCCAATAGTTGAATTACATGATTAAATTGTATTTAAGCATTAGCAACAACCATAAAAAAATCTAATCTAAGAAATCTTTGTGTTGACCTCTTAAAGGGCAAGTCACATCATGAGGACTTTAGTAGATAAGAAATATCATTATGCATAAGTATTGACTTCAAAGTATGATTTCATTTAATAGTTAGATTCTATATCAAGGTAAATTATATGGCACTTCATGATTTCATTTAAATTACAAGTATGTATGTTTAAGAGTTTAGACAAAACTAAGAACTGACAAAACTAAAGACATCAAATTTAAGCATTAGCAAACAACCATAAAAAAACTAATCCTAAGAAAGATCATTGTAGTTGACCTCTTAAAGGGCAAAGTCACATACACTGGAGCTTTGTAGAATAAGAAATATCATTATGCATAAGTATTGACTTCACAAGTACTGATTTCATTTAATAGTCAGAGTTCTATATCAACGTAAATTACATGGCACTTCATGATTTCATTTAAATTACAAGTATGTGTGTTTAAGAGTCAAGACAACACTAAGAACTGATATAACTATAAGTATTTGAAAGAAATTTTCCTTGGCAAAAGTTCTTATATCCATAAACAATAAAGATAAGAGGGACAGGATGTAACTAAAGATCGAAATACCTATGAGCTCCTTCAGCACAATAACCGAGCAACCTCACTAAATTCTTATGCCGAACACGTCCAATTGCTTTAACTTCAACCTTAAACTCCTTCTCAGCTTGTCCTCCAAAGTAAAAAAAAAAAAAAAAATTACCCCAATTAAGCTTTCTCTGCCATAACCCCACAACACAAAGCACATGAACAAGATTTGGTTTTCATAAAATGATAAACCCATATCACAAACACGAAATACAGAAAATGATGGATGAAAAGGGAAATTGTTTTTACTTGATCTAAGACTAGGAAGCCGAGACTGAGAGGCTGAGAAGACTCATGGAGTGAAGAAACTAGAAAGATTTTGAATCTTTGATGTAAAGGAGTAAAGGACTTGGTTTGTTTCAAAATAAAAAAGAGAGATTTTGAAATCACTAAAGACTAGAGAGCAAAGAGAAAGTTGAGAACTCAGAGAAGACCAATTTATAAGAGAGTGAGAGATGAGGGTTGAGATTTAATTGTTAGCCAAGTAGAGAAAGGAAATCTGTTTTGGTTTTTGATTTGAAGTTTATTCGTGACTTGGGCATGGGGAAGTGATTCATGACCATGGTAGAGTCTTGAAACCCTAAAACATGAATCATGACCATAGGCATGGGGAAGTGAAAAAATTCCATCTGATTTGAAGTGTAGTCGTTCCATATCTTCAGTCTGAAGCGTAGCCGTTTTAGCAGAAGATTTTTTTAAGTGGAAAAGTGTGATATGAGCTTTTCTATGCGTGGAAACTATGGGAACAAGTGGTTTTAGGGATGGATACTACTCAGTGGTTTAGCCTTTTAGTCCCATCACTCTTGTAGTCTTGTCGTGTAGCACTAAACAAATCATCTTTTAGTCCAATCACTGCATTTCCCCATTTAGAGTTTCAGACTTCACGGGTTGTACAACATATATAATTATTATTTTTAAATTTTTTTTTTTTATCTTAAACCATCGGTGGGTCGGACTTTGCGGGTTTTAACCCATTAACTCGCCACTTGAACCGATTCTTCATGTTTTATTAGAGAGGGAACCGAAACTGACCCACCATGGACTTTAGTCCACCCATTGGGCCTCGGGTCGGTTGGACCTGGGCAGTTTGGTCGGGTCTTTTACTCACTGGACAGCCCTAATTACCATCTTAAATGTGCGATGGACTGTGCGCTATGCCAAAACAAAATAGTATATTTAATCCTTTTATTTTTTCTCTCTCCTCTGTGTAGAATTTCTTTCTTTCTAGCATCTCTCATATTTCGGCTCCCTCTCTCTCTCTCTCTCTCTCTCTCTGACTTCTCTCATCTCTCTCTTTTGTTGGTGCTTGAGGTAAAAGACATTGGAGTCCGGTGGCGGCGGAGGGGATGAGTCTGGTGTCAAGGAGCTTGAGGATTTCAGTGAGATGTTGGAGAGCTCCACATGATCGGAGTCAAAAAGTGCGCGAAGTGGGTTGCGCCGTTGAAGTGGAGATTGACTAAAGAAAGAGGTCTGGGTTTTTTTTTTTTTTTTTTTTTTTTTTTCCTCTGTTGTGACCGATGGCTAAAGGAAGAGGTGGGTATGGCTGAATTGGGTATGGGTTTGATATGGATGGTGGCTGAATTTTATATTTGCTCTTTCTTTCTTTGTGAGTATGGTTGAATTGGTAGTGAAGAGGAAAAAAAAATCAAGGCTTTTTTCAAGTTGTAGGCGTGTATTGGTGGGTGGTTGTTTTGGGTTTGGGTTGGTGGTGGGTGGATGAGAAAGGGACAAACATAGAGACAGAGAACATAGATAAAGAGAGAATAGAGAAGAGACAGAGAGATTTTTTATATTATTTTATTGTGTAGTTTATATTATTTTAATACGTAGTATGAAAAAATAAAATATGGGTTGTTGGATGTATTGTAAAATGATATGGTATAATTGATAAAGTAGTTTTTTAGGATGGTAAAATATGATGGAATGACATTTCCGATTGTGGATGTTCTGTCTTGAAGATAAATGCTAAATCAGAAATCAATGTATCGGGGCTAGAAAAGTCTTTAGTAGCATATGGAACACGCGAGTTGGTCAGGTCAACTGGTGTGTTAAACTTAAATTAATATTATCTCTGTAACAGTCAGTCAAGCAAACAAGAAAATCCTCCCACTTGTAGAATTTAAACGAGGTTTACCGGTTAAACCGGTTTTTTTTTTTTTAGTGAAACATTTAGCTTTAACCAAGGAAGAAAGGAAGTTGTGGAGAGAGGATTGAAATTGATATTTTCCAGCTAAGTAATTTAGGCAGAAAACTTTGTGAGACAAACCTGGCCCAAAAACAGCGAAGGAGAACGATAAATTTTGTCCTAATTATTTAATGTCAAAATCTTTCGGTTACAGCTTAGGAATTTGTTCTGTTATTTCTTCTTGAAAATGGGCTCTTTTCTAAGAAGAAATGACAATATGCAAAATTTGTGGTTTACCTTTTGACATTTATGACAAACTTCTAGAATTCTTTTTGGTTAAATATTGCTCAAATCAGAGTTTATAGGCTATATATACGTAGTGAAATTTGATACTAAGTGTTAGAAACTGAAAGGATATGGACAGTCACCCAATGTGAGCATGTCCCTCTATTTGCCTCAATCAGATTATAACACCCAAGAGTTAAGAAGTAATTATTGGATTGCTACTCTACCCCACTAAGTCCACTATCCCACTCAATATTAATGGAGTGATGTGTATATAAACACCAAGAATGGTATCCATTAGAGTGTGGACGAATTCTGCATTTCTTATAGTGTTTATTGAGTGTTGTGAGGCTCTTAGGTTGTGGGTTATGTTTGCATCACTCTAGTAGTGTGCAACACTGTCGGAGGAGCGTTTTTGGTTCATGGATTGCTCAAACTGGAATTCAAAACGTGTTTGGATAGCTGGTCTGTGTGGAGGCTGGCTCTAGACAACGTAGAACAATCTCAAAACTCCTGTGCGATCATCAGCTTAGGCCAAGAGAGGTATGCCGAAAAACCGATTGTTTATATATCCGCTGCTATTCTCTAACTCTTACATTGGTATCAGAGCGTTTATAGGTTGTTCTCGATGTCATAGGCATACATGATTTGTTCTTAATGCATTTTATGCTTCTGTGGTATGCTATGAATTTCTTTGCACCTCACGTGGCCTTCAATGGCAAGTTTCGATTCTGAGCATTTCGTGCCTTGAAATTAATATATGTTCTTCATATTACATGTATTAATATCTACCTTAAGTTTTGTAGCAAATCTCTAACTGTGCCATGAGATATAGTTTAACAAAACTTAGAACACCGAAACTTTAAGAACAAAACTGCTCTTATATGATTTCTGTTTACAAAATATGTTTTGATATTATGAATCTATATGTCATAAGCTTTAAATTGGTATATGGTACGTTAAAAATGGATTTGAAATGAAAAAGATATAAAATTTTGAGTTTCATGTCTGAAGCTCGGTTTTTGGCTGAATGAAATTGAAAGAACAAGGTTGAAGACAACCTGCAGGTCACGTGGGCTAAGAGTGATAGTAAAAAAAAAAAAAAAAAAAAAAAAAAGAAAGGGTCCCACAATATTTTACTACCTAAATTAATTTGTATTTGCTCAGATACTTTTAAGCATAAACTGTACAGTGGGCCATGTTGATGCCTCTAAAGCCTGTTTCACCGTTATTATAAATAATATATATATATATATATGTGAAAGAAGAAGAAGATGGTGGAGCCATAAATTTTGTTGTGGCTTTGAAAGGGAAAAATATCTCTTAACCCGAATAGACGGATCCATCATTTGCACGGGCCCTATGTGGACGGACCTGATGTGAATGGGCCGGACATGGACGGGCTGTTTTATGGTGGGTTAGTTATCCATGGGCCTGCTGAGCCCCTAAGGAGGGATATTTTGGCCCATTCTCATAAGAGCCCAAATAGAGTCTTTGCGCTAGTAGGACTTCGGAAATCTTGTCTACTTGGTAAAAATCTCCGCATAAGGAGGAGAATTGTTCGTCACGTTTTGGACTCCACAAGAAGAGTCCTATAAGGAAAAGACTTCCGCACCAAGGAAGGGATGTCAATCTCAAACCATTATAAAAGCCCCAATACCCTCATAAGCCAAGGTACGCATAATTGACCCTCTCTAGCACTCTAGAGTTGTGAGCATACTTTCTAACTTAACCTTCGGAGGGTATTTGGCCGGCACCACACCGGTGCTCTCTGTTAGGTCCTCTTTTCTCTGTGTAGGTGTCGTTTCGAGGGTACGAGCATTGTGCAATTCACTGTTGATTTTTTCGGCATCATCAGTTGGCGCCGTCTGTGGGGACGCTTTTAAGTGATTAAGCCACATTATCGTTTCCCGGGCTAAAGGATTGCATGGTACTCACTCGCTCAATGGCAACTACTAATGACGTGCAAGGAGAGGAACCACCCCCGACTGCCCTCGAGAGACAAGTTCAAACTCTCGGTGCCGCCGTGGAGCGTCTTACCAAACGGAACCTTGACTTGGAAGAACAGCTGCGCCAGAAGAATGCAGCGCTAAATAACCGACCAGAAGATCAGGAAGGGACTAGCGCTCCGAACAGGAATCAGGAGAGACCTGAGGGCAGCCACGCCCCAAGCAGGCCGGAGAGGCAGCAAGTGAGCATGCCATCCCTCACGGATGCGACTCCACCACATATAGCCGCCGAGATGCAGGCAATGAGGGAACAAATGGAGGTCATGATGAACGCCCTCAAGGGACGAGTCTCCAGTGACCTCGACGATCTGGTCAATCGTACCGATTCACCCTTCACTGCTGCCGTGAACTCCTTCCCCTGCCCCACAAGTTTCGCATGCCGAATATAGATAGCTATGACGGGATGAAGGATCCTCTTGATCACCTGGAAACTTTCAAAACCTTGATGCATCTACAGGGGGTACCGGACGAAATCATGTGCAGGGCTTTCCCAACTACACTGAAGGGTTCCGCGAGGATTTGGTTCAGTCGGCTGACGCCGAACTCAATCAGCACTTTCAAGGAACTAAGCGCTCAGTTCACTTCGCACTTCATAGGAGGACACAGGTACAAGAAGTCTATAGCATGTTTGATGAGCATCAGGCAGAGAGAGGACGAGACGCTAAGATCTTACATAACCCACTTCAATAAGGAAGCCCTCTCAATTGACGAAGCCGACGACAAGATACTGGTGGCAGCTTTCACGAACGGATTGCGGGAGGGAAAGTTTTTGTTCTCACTATACAAAAACGACCCCAAAACCATGTCGGAAGTACTCTACAGGGCCACCAAATACATGAACGCTGAAGACGCGCTGCTTGCGCAGGAGAAGGCCCAAGAAGAGAGACGCCAGGCAGCGGACATGCGCCAGGACCAAGGGCCGAAAAGACAGAGGACAGGGGACAGAAGGGACGACAGACGCTCGAAACCCCCGAGTGGAAGGTTCACTAGTTTCACTCCCCTGAACGCCCCGATTGACCAAGTCTTGATGCAAATCAAAGACGAGGAGAAGCTGACATTCCCGGGAAAACTGAAGAGCGACCCAAGTAGACGGTCGCGAGACAAGTATTGTCGTTTCCACCGAGACCATGGCCACGACACGGCCGAATGCTACGACCTAAAGCACCAGATTGAAGCTCTCATTAGACAAGGGAAGTTGCAGAAATTCATTAACAAGGAGAAGACGGACCATAATCGCCAAGAGCCAGCCCCCCGGAGGGACAACGAGCGTCCAAGACCCCCCGTGGGAGACATAAGGATGATAGTGGGGGGAACCGCATCTACTGGTTCTTCCAAAAAGGCTCGAAAAATGTACCTAAGATCGGTCCTGAACGTCCATATGACGAGCCCGGGGCACAACACCACACGGATGGGGAGCCCTGTTATAGGATTCACCGAAGAAGATGCAAGGAGGCTTCATCATCCGCACGACGATGCGCTGGTCGTCAGCATACGCGTAGGGGACTACAACGTCCATCGAGTGCTAATCGACAACGGCAGCTCAGCAGACATTCTATACTATCCAGCCTTCCAGCAAATGGGGATAGACAGAGCACGATTGGAGCCGGCAAGCGCTCCCCTTGTCGGCTTCGGAGGAACCAGGGTATTCCCAATAGGTTCTATCATCCTCCCGGTAACGGTGGGTGATTACCCGCAGGAACTCACTAGGAATGTAATGTTCCTCGTAGTGGATTGCTCATCCGCTTACAACGGTATCCTCGGACGACCTACGCTTAATTCATGGAAAGCAGTAACATCCACATACCACCTAATGATCAAATTCCCAACGGACTATGGGATTGGAGAATTGCGGGGAAATCAGGCAACCGCTCGAGAATGCTACATTGCCATGCTAGAAATGGAAGATCACCATCAAACGATGTGTCTAGAAGAACAGCGGACGGTCACGGAACCAGCTGAAGAGATGGAGATAGTAATACTCGACGAGTCCAAACCAGAGAAAACAACCAGAATTGGAACATTGGCCTGCCAACCTGTGCGCCAGGCCCTCGTGACCTTCCTCAGGAGAAACCAGGACATCTTTGCATGGAACCATGAAGACATGCCCGGAATCGACCCCTCCGTCATAGTCCACAAGCTAAGTGTGAACCCTTCAACCCCCCCGGTCAGGCAGAAAAAGCGAGTTTTTGCTCCTGAACGGGATAGAGCGATAGCGCAAGAGGTCGGAAAGCTACTGGAGGCAGGTTTTATAAGGGAAGTATATTACCCAGAGTGGTTGGCAAACGTGGTCATGGTCAAGAAGGCCAGTGGAAAGTGGCGGATGTGCGTCGACTTCACAGACCTTAACAAGGCATGCCCAAAGGATAGTTATCCCCTCCCACGGATAGATGCACTGGTCGACTCAACGGCCAGACACCAGCTCTTAAGTTTTATGGACGCCTTCTCGGGCTATAACCAAATCAAGCTGGAAGAACATGATCAGGAGAAAACATCCTTCGTCACCAGCCAAGGCCTCTTTTGCTACAAAGTGATGCCGTTCGGACTCAAGAACGCCGGGGCAACATACCAAAGATTAATGGACAAGATGTTCGCGCACCAGATTGGGAGAAACGTGCAAGTCTATGTTGACGACATGCTGGTGAAAAGCCGTTCCGAAAATGATCATCTAAGCGACCTCCAGGAGACATTCGATACCCTACGGTCATACAACATGAAGCTGAATCCGGACAAGTGTGCATTCGGGGTAACGGCGGGAAAATTCTTGGGTTTTATGGTGTCCCAAAGAGGAATAGAGATCAATCCAGAAAAAATACGGGCCATCATGGAGCTTGAACCGCCAAAAA